>NW_023270426.1:66597840-66626719 GCF_011800145.1 Mirounga leonina
AAATAAATAAATAAATAAATAAATAAATAAATAAATAAATAAATAAATAAATAAATCTGAAGTCTGTAGGGGCGCCTGGGTGGCTCAGTCGGTTAAGCATCCAACTCTTGATTTTGGCTCAGGTCATGATCTCAGGGTCATGAGATCGAGCCCCCAGTTGGGCTCCATGCTGGACATGGAGCCTGCTTAAGATTCTCTCTCTCTCCTTCTCTCTCTGCCCCTCCCCACCTCACTCACTCTCTCTCTCTCTCTAAAAAGAAAGAAAGGAAGGAAGAAAGGAAGGGAGGGAGGGAGGAAGGAAGGAAGGAAGGAAGAAAACATGTTTTAAAAAATCTGAAGACTATACACATGCTCATTGTCTTCATATAACTCACAAATAGTGAACATAAGAAAAGTACACAGCAGCGATTATTCCACAAGATACAAATCTCCATAGCATTTTAGTGGAAACAGTTATCGTTCAGTTGTGGCAGAGGGTCAGAAAAGGAAAAGTTGAGTAGTGTTTGAAGTGGAATCAGAAAGCACAGTCTTGAAAGACAAACTGCTATTTCTCTCTTTGCAAATTCTAATGAAGAGAAAAGCTTCTGGGAAAGGGAGGACCAGGATGGGGACTTTTAGAACAGGACTTGTATTGCAATGGTTTGAGGAATCAGGATAATGAACCAGAATTGAAAGCCAAAATGGAACCTGAGATTTTAGGAATTCATATGGGAAAAAAACATTTCAGATTTTGGGAGTCTATGGAAAACAGTGATTACAACAGAGCAGAGAGACAGAATTTCCCAGCATAGCACAGTGCAAAGAGCTCTGGACTGGGACCAAGAACATGGGGCTCTCATCTCAGCAAAGCCATCGGATAACTGTGTAGTCTGGACAACTCATTTGCCCTTTCAAGACCTCAATTCCATTTATAAAATAGGAGGTGAGAGGGGGTCTGAATAATGATCTCTGGAGTCTTTTCCTTTGCTGAAAGCAATATGGTCTCCAGAACACAGAAGCTCAGGAAATATGGATTGATTTGAAAGACAGCTGAAAAACCTGCCTCTCCCACATGCCTTCGAAGATGGTCTTGCAGAATTAGAAACAGAAACGAACTTTACCAGTTCAGCCTGGACCTGCAGGCTTTGTCTACCGTGGTCAGCACATCCTCATACCTGGACTACCTTCGGAAAGTTTGCTAGAGTCTGCCATTCTGTGGAGAAGTCACTGTAAGAGGAAAATCCTGACACCATCAAAATATGGCCTCCTGAGAGGAGTGATCTCTTCAGTCCACTAAATCAAATAATTTTATTTTCAATTATAGAGTAAACATTTTCCAGCCAACCCACCTGAGTATTAAGATCCACACAAATTAATAAGCTGGTTGTAGAGAGAAATCCATGGACTAAACTCTTTTTTAAGCAGTTGTAGCCTAAGGTCCCCAATTTTGCCTGGCAGAATGAAGCTGAATGAACTCATCACTCTTCATGACCTCCAAAGAAGGAACATCAAACTGGAACACCTGGGCCCAATTAGAACCTTCGTTTTCCTTGCACAGTAAGTTTTATTGTCAAAATTATTGCTCCAGCTATCCAATGTGTTTTACCTGGCTCTGGGCAACCAAAGAGACTTAAGTTGGAAATTACCTGTGAAATCTCCATACTACGGACAGATAAAAGATCCAGGTGTTTCCTGTGACAAGCAGCACTGAAGCCTGCAACATTGATCAGTTGCCTAAATTTACTAAGAAAATTTACTAGCAAATTTATTTGAAATTTATATGCCAGTGAGTGCTGGAAATTGTAAAGAGAAAATTCACACTGAAAAAAATGTCCTGTACTTTTATTTACTTTCTTCCATTAGTGATATGATCTTTGAATTTGGAAACCAAATTACTGTAGACAGACAAACTACCTATTGGCTAAAATAAGAAGAAGGATAACCTTTTGGGCATCATTATATAAGCTAATATCTTATATCTAGTGATCTTAATGAGCAGTTTTCTTAATAGTATACGTTATTAAATACGAGAAGGAAAATAGGTTTCACATGCAGAATGTTTATAAACACTAATTACTGGAGATGCTATTCCAATCTTAATGGCTATCTTTCTATTCTAAAAATATAAAAACAGGGGATTACAACTCTTTAATGAAAGTGCTCCTAATTAAATTTGGCTTGAAATTAACCATTCTCTCTTCCCCTGAAAAATTCTTGAACTTTATACTTTCATAACAACCCCACCAACAAATAATATCTTATAAAATTTCTAAGAAACCGTTATTTAATAACTTTAATCCATGTCTGTTGAATTTATTTTTATTTTTATTATCAATTAGAAAAGTTAGTTTGCTATACAATTTTCAGAATCTTGTGTGGGCTTTGATAGATTTGAGTTGATGTTTTTGTCCATCCTAACTAGTCCGCAGGGACAACTTCTTAGTGTCCTTTTAGACAGCAGGAAGAACTAAGAGCACAGTTGTCCCAATCTATGACGTAAAAATACAAAGAGAGAGTGCTATTTAGGAAGAAATTTGCTTAAAGAGCTGATCTAGTTAAATAGAGGATTACATGTGATGAACTATAGATACTGTCTGCTAGATGAAGAAGCTGTGCTTTTAGAAGCCAACAAAGCATCAAATAGAGTGAAGGCTCCATTCTGCATGTTAGTCTAGGCTTCTTTATTAGCACTGGAAACACATTCACAGGGATAAAGGAAAGTCTTTCTTATTCTTTGCTTTCCATGTACAAGATGCAGATTACTTTTATAGGGCATGGATAATGAACTACTGTCTTTCATAAAATATATATGAATTCAAAATGTCTTTTAAAGAACTGTTACTGACTCCATATTTTCAATGTTAAACAATGTTGGTAGATTTTATTCTCCTGAGATAAATATAACCAGAAATATGGAAGGCTTCTCCAGTCTGCATTGAAATAGAGAAATTAAACCATTAGTTGTAGAGATGTTAATCATAGATGACTATTTGTTTGTTTGTTTGTTTTTAAATTTTTTTAAATTTTTTATTAGACAGAGAGAGAGCACAAGCAGGGGGAGTGGCAGGCAGAGGGAGAGAGAGAAGCAGGCTACCCGCTGAGCAGGGAGCCGACGCAGGGCTCGATCCCAGGACCCTGGGATCATGACCCAAGCCGAAGGCAGACGCCCAACTGTCTGAGCCACCCAGGCGCCCCTGTTTGTTTTGTTTTGTTTTGTTTTTTTCATAGATGACTATCTTAAAGGAAGACAAAGGACTACTAAGTGAAGTTATGAGAGAATGAATATATTAGGAGTTGAAGGATTGGCAAGATGAGAGTGGAGGGGCAGAGTTTTCAGAGATGATTCTAGATGAAGGTAGGGGTTCTGAAGAGTGAAGTGCAGAAAAAAACTTGGAGCTTTGAGAGAATAGTTTAATCCAATTTTAAAGCTATTTGAAGGAAAATACAAAAAGAATTGAAGAGAACAGTCAACCTGGGACTATCATAGTAGAATCTGATGCTGGATTCCAAAAACAAAGACAAGGCAATGTGGATAATATTTTTTTAGAAACTTTGGCAGATCAGAATTTAGTAAATACCTAGAAAAGGAATTGCAAATAAAACCGGATATTGTGCCTTGAAAAAAGAAGATTCTTACTACTGAAGGATATAAAGAAATTATAAGAAAGTTCCATAGTGATCTGGAGTGCAAGATGGTTAAGAAGTTAGAGACCTAGGAAAAACTAGATATGTCCGGAGGAAGCTAGTCAGTTTAAAGGGCTGCAACATGAAGACTTGGGGCACACATGTTATCTTTGGAGAGAAATTCCTCCTCCTTCAGCACATATGTACTCATGCATGTATGCACATTCACACACACACACACACACACACAATTGAAATTTAGCTAAACTTGAACACAGGGAACAGTCACCCAAATCGGTTTTGGATGCTACCCTTTAGTGAAAGATTTTGACATGCCCTTTCATCAAAGAGATGAAATGTGATATGGGCTGGATGTTAGCTAACCTTTGTCGAAAAATATATTTAATATTATATTGTTTGAATCAGCAACTCTTGAAGAAATACATCTCTTCAATAAGGTTAATCACTTGAAACTAAAAAAACTAAAAAGAAATAATTTCTTCATCATTTCTTTTGTCTCTGCATTCCCCATCAAATTTTCCATTCTCCTAAATTGAGTCAGCTTTATGGGAAAACTGAATGAGAACTTTTATAGCAACTATGGCTCCTGTCAATAAATGTGTGCTGTCACATCTGACTTAATTATATACAGATAGAGCCATCATCATTACAATAATTTTTATACTTCAAAACCAAATAATTCATTTCAGGAATGAATATTTCCTGACATAGATAGACTTTGGACCCTCTTGTGTCTTAGTCTTTCAAAAAGTAAGAAACAAGGGGCGCCTGGGTGGCACAGTCGGTTAAGTGACCGATGCTTGGTTTCGGCTCAGGTCATGATCTCGGGGTCATGGAAATGAGCACCCCTCAGCATAGAGTCTCCTGAGACTCTCTCTCCTTCTGCCCCTCCTCTCTCTCTCTCTCTCCTTCCCTTTCTCTTTCAAATAAATAAATACATCTTTTGAAAAAGTAAGAAACAATTTTTGAAAGAGAAAAGGAGGAAAGTATCCATGCTTTGTTTGACAATGATTTTCATTTTGAATTCTCTTTTTGGAAGCTAATATCTTACTTTAACTGAATTGTCTAAGAATCTGTCCCAATGTCGTTAAGGCCTATATGTTTTAATTGCTCTGTAATCAAGGCATACCATCAAAGGTCCTGTATCTCAGTAACTCTATTCCTTCATTTACCAACATTTACTGGGCACATATTTTTTGCCAGGCATTGTGACAGGCACAGAAAATATAGAGACAAACCATCCCATATGCCTTCCTAAAGTTCAGTGTCTCTTGGAAAAAAACAGACAAGAAAAGCAATAATTACAAAGCAATATAATCATTGCTGGGACTCAAGATGTCCTGGGTGCCTTGGTACTTGAAGTATCAAGCAGCTGGATGAAAAGAAGTTGGTGCTCTAGTCAGTAGTATCGACATACACAGTGGTGTAGAGGTATGAGACTGCTGGTGCTTGTGAGAAACTACCTTGTGAAGAGTGAGAAGGAGAATGGAGAGCGGAGGACATGAGATGAGAAAGTTGAAAGATTAGTCTTGTGTGATAAATTAAGGAGTTTGAACTGAAGTCTACTCCCCGAAAGTTGAAGGAAATTTCTGGAGCATTATACAAGGACTAACTTGAACAGATTTTTATTTTAGACTGCTCACTCTGTAAGCAGCATGGAAAATGAATTAGGGGGTAAAACCATAAGAAGAGTTATGCCACAAGCGGGTATGTGGGCCTTGCCCAGGGTTGGGCAAGAAAACAAGTCCATTATTGGATGTTTAATTTGCAATTGAATAAACTAAAATCAGCCCATTTTAAGCCACAAAGAAAAACACCAAATATTGACAGTTATGACTAGAAAGGCAAGGATGAAACTAGATTTACTCAAGATTGAATAAACAGGGTCAAAACATGTCATCAGAATTCATTTCATCCCATCTACATCTGCCTATGTGTTGAACTCACCTTCTTAGACTCCTCTGTGCAGTGAGGATCATGCTTTTTGAGCTCAGAAAACATAGGTAAAAAGAGAGACCCCACTCTATTTTCAATTCAGAAAACTCTGGATGCAGATGGCCTGGCTGGATCTTGTGCTTTTTTTCACCAAGCATTGTGGTCGGGAGGATGGGGCATTCTAATTGGCCAGGCTTAGGTGCTCATCTCCATGGCCATGGGGGCAAAGGACTATGACAGGCAAGCCCAAAACACCTGGAAAGGTAGTAGGTAAGGAAATTTTACCTAAAGGAAGGTGGAGGGACTCTATGCAGAAAGTGAAAAGAGATTTTATATAGACAGATTTTCCACTACGGCTTAGCAGCTAGGTGGAAACTGACAATGACATGAACTAATTTGGGGAATTGTCAGTTAAAGAAAAGAACAGGACTAGGAGATATTTAGGAAGCAAATTGATAGGACTTGGCAAGTGGCCAGTAGGATTGTGGGTAACGGGTTTTGTACCAGATGGTATGGCATTTGAATTTTCTGTCAGGAATAGAAATTGTGTGAATAGGAGAAACCTCATCACAAAATGCAGGTGTGCCTGGCATTTTGTTTTACAGTTATAGTCACTAAAAGAAAGTTTTGGAGGGAGGTGAGAAAGAGGGAGAAGTTAGAAATCACCTTTATTTATCCAATGAAGAATGCTGCCATTTACCTGAGTGGGAAATAAACGATCATTGGGAAAGACAGTCTATTCTGTTTTGGTCATGTCTGGAACATTTATTAGAAGTTTGACACATCATCACAAAAGGGGATATAAGGAATTGGTGACAAATTGTCACCCCAAAAGGGATCCTGATTCAGTAGTTCCAGAGCAAGGTACACCTGAATTTGGACCCAAAGACCTATCTGGATAGTGGTATGACTCTAAGCAAGTTGACTGTCAGCTGATTCCTCAAATATAAATTGGGAAGAATTGCAGCACCCACATCATATATAATGTACATAAGTTATCTGGCATATAAAAAAGAATTCAGTAAATGCAAGTTCCCTTCTGACTGGCACCCAAAGGAAGTAAAGAATAAGTACTAATTCAGAGTGCAAAGAGGAGTATTTCCCCAGTCCATACTATGTGCCAGGCCTCCTGAGTATATAATACTATATAAAAGAGGCGACACTTCTAACCTCAACAAGTTTGCATCCTTATCGGGATTAACAAACAAATAATATAATTTCAGAATGTAAAAAGTGTTTCAAAGGGAATACACAGGGTGATATGATAAAAAGAAACTGCTGTGGGCCCTACTGATTGACAAGGTTGATTACCTTGGACTTTTCCATCCTAGAGAGGACAGAAATGTATCCTTAACAGAAATGATACCTACTCCATGCGTGCCTTTACCTTCCCTGTGCACAGGAATTCCCACCAGCACCACCATCCGGAGACTTAAAGAATGCCTAACTGGTTTGTGTGGAGTCTCACACAACGTTGCCTCAAACCAATTTGGAACATTTTATGACCCCAGAAACGTGCAAGAAGGATCCACCTGCTCCACCATACCATGCCACCCTTGAAACAGCAATGTATATTCAGACTTGGGGCATATTCTTCAGACTTGGGGCATATTCTTCAGAATACAGTATATACAATGAATCAGCAACTGAAATATATTAGTGCATCCCCAGCAGCTAGAATGCATAAGCCCAGAGACCAAGGAGTGGAGATATGGTAGCCCCTTAAACCGATACTCAGTGAACCAGTTGCACAAGTTGTGCTTCTCACCCCTACAACATGGGCTCTACAAATAAGAGGTTCTGGTTCCCAGAGGGAGAATGCTTCCACTAGGAATAATTCCACCATAAGAGTTCCACCGACTTGAAGACATAACTACCACCTATTCATATGGCTGTGCCAGTGGAAAATATGCAAAGAACATATATTGTCAGTGTTAATAGATAAAGATTGTCATGAAGAGCTGGAGTTTCTGTAACACAATGAGAATGAACTACTTCTGGAACCAAGGGGATTCAGGGTGGTACTTGGTGCTTATGTGCTTGGTGATAAATGTAGGTGGGAAATTATAACTTTTGGCCCAATGAAGGTAAGGCAAATAAGGGCTCAAGTGCCTTGTGGATGTGCAGTGTGTGGTCTGTGTTTTCCCACTAGGTAGACAACCTAGACCAGTTGAAGAGCTAGTTGTGAATGACAGAAATCTAAAACAATTAGTGGAGGAGAAAAATAATGAATACCAACTAAAGTCAGAAAACTTTAACAGGAATCATAGTCTTACACACACATTCCCACACAAATGACCTCCTGTCATAAGTCTTTTTATTTTAAAGATTTTATTTATTTACTTGAGAGAGAGAACACGAGCTGGGGGGAGGGGCAATGGAAGAGAGAGTAGCAGGCTCCCTGCAGACAGGGAGCCAACCTGGGGCTCAATCCCAGGACTCTGGGATCATGACCTGAAGGCAGATACTTAACTTACTGAGCCACCCAGGCGCCCCATGTCATAAGTCTTTTATAGAGATCATAGCTTGTCCTACCACTGAAGATTCCTGACTAATTAGATTTAATGGAGAACATGAGCAGATATGAACCAATCAAAGGGTAGACACATTTTGTGCCCCATCTCACATCCTCTCAGCCATTTTTTTTTACTCCAGCCATTGCTGCAGCAAGGAGCTTTGCATAGCACCTGAAAGCATCTCACCTCAGCCATACAACAGATCTCTTGCTTTCTGCCCCAGGGCTTCTGTGATATAGAATCTTTGATATAGGACCATTAGTAATCATATATGTACAATCTGTATGCAAAGAAATTAATGCCTCATAGGACACCTCTTTTCCAGTGAGGTCAGAGAGATTGTCAATGATATCTGCTATTTTCTGCCCCTGGTGGAATAAGGGGTAAGTTCTGTGATGTAATCCATATAGCTCCTCAGAACTTCCCCCGAGGATCAAGCAGAGTTGACCACAGCATTGTTCAGCTAAAGAACACACCATTTTGAATTGCCTTTGGTTTTCTCTCTTTCCCTGTTTTGTTCGCCCCTGTCTTACACACCTATCTCCCTAGATCACCTCCCCAAATAAACAAGCTCTTCTCTCTAGCTCTACTTTCTAATGACTCAAGCTCAGACCCTACATTTCCTCTATTCCCCTTCTTATATAGATTATTTTGCCAGTTCTGCACATTTACTATTCAGAATATTGCTTGCAGATATTTTGAAATGTAAAATGCAGTGTGTGATTTGTAATGATTATATAATGAACTTGACCCTCATACCTTTCAGTAACACATCAAACGTGACACAAAAAGTTCTTTATTTTGGATGACAAATTTTGTGACATTTAATATGAGATGTTCTTCGTTCAAGCTGAGCAACTTAAATAGAAGTTTTTCTTTAAGGGATTTTTTGGATTACAGATTTTCAAATTGCTATGAAACATAGTGATTGAATATAGGCCTCTGATCATTCAACTAAAAATTGGGACTCTACAATGAATTCTTGATCATCCATATTAATTCACATGCTACTGAGAGGCTCCCTTTAAAGTCTTTGAAGTAAAACAGGTATTATCTCCAGATTATTAATGTTCGAGAGAGCTCACTGTTTGCCAGTCTGTGGGCTTAACCTTATACAAATATTATTTTAATATCTGTTAATCCTTTAAATTGAATGATTTTTTTTTCTTTTCAGCAGCAAAAATAAATTTACTCTTGTTCCTGTGATAAGGGATAACTGTTTCCCTAGACGAGGATTTGGGGAAAGGCTGATATGGTGGTGCCAGGCTACTTGCATTGTTCACGCAAAAGCTCAAGGCGCACACAATACGTTGGCTTTGTATAAAGATAGAGGCTTAGGAACTGAAAGGTGTGAAATGTCTTTCCTCAGTGTTGTTTGCTCACATCCTGGAGAGGCTCACAAGGCTGATAAAGCTGAGCAATCATTCATTGGAGAGTTTGTACAGGTTTCTATATGGGAACACTGCAAACTCAGCATGGCAATGAAAGGATGTTAAAAGATCGCCTGAGAGAATCTCACAGAACTTTCTGAGAGCATGCCACAAGGAACCTCAGAAGAAAAGAACTGTGGATTGTGCACAGTGGATGAAAATTCAAGACCCTTGAGTCAATTCCCATTAAGTACACTTGCCCTTCTCTTGTTTGATCACCCCCCAAGGGCATCAATTATTTGCACCCCGAGGTAGAAGATTTCCCACTTTCCTGAACAAGAGGTCTTTGGAGAACTTAATACAGATTTTCCTTTTACTTCCATGGCTTGAGCTCTCCCTAAGCTGTACTTCTTTATTTCAGTTATTTTGAAAATGGAAAAATAAAAGAGTAAACTGCAAGAGGACCTACCAAGGTGCCAAGTAAATTCAAAATAACTTATAATTGCAGCTTCTTCAACCAAAAAGCCTCCAAACCTTGAAATTGGAGAGCCTTTACTCTTTCTAAGCACAGCTGTGGTTGGAGAAATTTGTCCAATCCCTCTGGATTTTATGAGAAGTCGACAATTGAGAAGACACCTGCAGGGTTGTCAGAACTCCAAAAGCAGTAATGACCCAATCTGACTCATAAGTGATAAGAAGTACAGATTGAAATCCTTTACTAATAGCAATGCTGGCTTTTAAAATCTATTCTTAAATCAGTCATTATTTGGGAAGTAAAGTAGTCACCATTGTAATCTTTAAGAGAATTCTCAATATGCTTAATGAAAAGTTTGCCCTTCTAAGATGACTTAACACAATAAATTTTTCAAATTGCTATGAAATCTAGAGAATACTTGAACATGGGCCTTTGCATCTTAGTGTTAAAATCTATTTAATGAATTGTTGAAACACTGTTAAAAGATTATGATTTCCTGATGTTTTCTTTCTCCCTAAACGTCTCAAGAATTATGATCATCAAATTTAAACCGGTTTATATGTAATATATTATTGGGAACTCTATAATTATACTTTTATTATTACTATTATTATTATTATTACAGGTTGTCATGTGTAATTACCAATACTATTTCTCTCTGCACATTAAACAACTTACCCATAGACAGGCTAAGGGCCAATTTATGCTCAGCAAAAAAGGGGTAAAGTGTTGATTCTATAGTTTATTACCTGTTTATCTTTAGAGAAACAGAATGCAATGAAAATTTAGGGCAACTGAGTTTTAAACATATTTTCATGTTGCTTTGTTGTTTGGTAAACCTGATTAGTTTTAAAGCAAAACTGATCATAGAAGAATACAAAATCCCTTTGTATTTAGGAAAAAAAAATCAGTATCTTTCATGATTTATCTAGTGCATGGACCGATACAGGTAAAATATGATGTTAGACTAATCATTGTGTTTTGTTTGTACTTGGTTCTTTCTTGGATATTTGGGAATACAGATAGGTGGGGGATGAAGTCAAGTTATGAGTAAGTTTATATAGAAAAAATCTTGAAAATTCATTATTTCATTCAACTAAGTTTTATTGAACACCTACTATGTGCCAGAGCATAATTTAATAGTGGTTTTGACAAGGGGCGCCAGGCTCAGGCTAAGTGTCTGCCTTAGGCTCAGGTCATGATCCCAAGGGTCCTGGGATCTAGCCCCACACTGGGCTCCCTGCTCTGCAGAAAGCCTGTTTCTTCCTCTCCCTACCTGCTCTCTCTCTCTCTCTGTGTTAAATAAATAAATAAAATCTTAAAAAATACTTTAAAAATAATAATAATAATAGTGGTTTTGCCAAAACATTTGTAATTCCTCCTGGCATTTTTTTTAAGCACAGAAGGCCCTCAATTAGAATTGAATGAATGAATGAATGAATGAATGAATGAATGAGACAAAGAGAACAGTGGGTCTTTTTATGCCTTGTATGGAGTAAAATCAATAGAAATGGCACAGTTTCCTAAAGGGTATTGTTCTTTACTTAATGTTTCAGTTTTTATTTAATTTCTATTATATATTATATATTACATACATTATATACTTTACCCTGTATATTACCTAATCTCTATTTTATTTAATGATTTAGATTTTATTCGGAAAGCAAATGAAATTATTTTATTAATGCTGGAAGTGTATGGGGTAAATAGAATGAACATGCCTAGAATAGGCTAAAGATGTGATTATGGGCTTTGATTATAAGTTGTTGTGTTAGGGGACATTATGGACTCATGACATATTTGAATCCACATAAGTTAAAAGGAGGACCTATGACAAATTTTAAAGACTTGCGAAAACCAATTTTATGCATATTTGTATCTCATTTATGAGATAAGAGATGATCTTGGTTGTCATTTTAAAAATATAACATTAATTAAAGTTCAGGAAAAAGAATTGAATTGACCAACATCCCAACAAATTTTGAGAGACACAAAGAAATCGAAAAATACATCATTCTTCCGTGAAAGGGAAGACAGTGGTCTTCTCTGGTTATATTCAAACTAACTGTGAGAATCATGACAATCCCATCTTAACCATACAACCCTGCCTGAATTTAAATTCTGATTTTTAAATTTTTTACCCTATTTGTGTGACATCTGACATGAACACTGCGATCTTTACATTCAGTTTAAGCATAATGTTCCTGGATTCCACCATCAGGACTCCCCCTGTCTTCTGCTGCTTCATACCCTTTTTTTGTCCATCTTCCCCACTCCCCCCCACCTCGCCTGATAATCCTTTGATCCCACCCCATCACACAAGGGCTTTTAGAAATTCCAGGGTCCTTGTCCCGTTCTTCAAACCTTCTGTTCCAATCTGCACTGTCAACATTTTAAAATAGATTAAAAGCGGTCAAATTCTTCCTCAGGATAGGAAGACTCAGAACTACAGTCCTTGGAGCCAAGACTTCTTTACTCCTCATGATTCCCTCTTTACAGGAGAAGAATTAGTGGTATTGAGGGAAGGTTCAAGAGAAAAGACATTGCTACAGCCTGTTTCTTAAAACTCAGCACCTCTTATCTCCTTATCTTGCACTCTACCCTTCCTGTCCCGGCTACTATATCTGAGCTAACTGATGCCCAGAAATGAGGTCTAAGCAACTTCTACTGCAAGAATAATATGATCAAGGATCAGGGAGGGAGAATAGGTTATTCTTTGGAAGCCACTCTGCAGCATTCACAGCAGCATGACAATTAATGATTAATGAGCGGTCCTTTTATTCATGAGGATAATACCACTGGCCCAAGACGGGACACTCCCTTTGAATTATTTTTTGGAAGTGGGGAATGGCCATACAGAGTCTGCCCCAGCTCATTGATCATTTGCTTTTTATGAAGCAAGTTGCAGGTTGATTGCCTGGGATAAGTAAAGGCTGTGACCACATACCCACACATCGAGAATCTGTATTTTTTAGATGTAAAGGTGGTGTTGATTCAAATTTTTTGCTCGTTTCCCTTTTTATTTCATCTTTGGAGACTCTCAGCCACTATCTTTTCTTTCTTCCTTGCTTTGATTTATTTTTATTCCTCTCATCTTTTGAACTTATTTGTTCATTCTTCATGTCTTGACACCACCTCATCTATATTTTCCTCACTTCATCCAGAATGGATTAAAGTTCTCATAGCATCTTTACGATCAAGTGTCGTTGCAGCAAATATTCCTTATTTGTATACATAGCATTTTTTCAGTGGATTTGATCAAACAAGGTGGTCTTTAAAACTTTATATTATGTTTCACAATCAAGTCTTGAATTTTTCAGTTAATCTTGACAGACAGAAATCCCATTCCTATCTTAATACTCAATGTGAAAGTATTATATTACTAATAATTTTGCACCTGAGCATACTCTATTAGCACTGAGTCACACAACTGAAGTATGAAATCCTATTAAAGCTTGTTTTCCCTTCATTACACAAAAGACAGCATTGACAGCATATTTTGTCAACATTGAATACTGTGGACAAAAAGTACTAAATTACATTTTTAATCCATGACATCACCTTGAATAACAGTGTTCAGCATTCGTCTAGATATTACGGGGAAATAGTAGAATGCTGTGAACAATGTATATTAGTGAGTAACTAGCGGCCGAAGTTTCAGGTGGAAGCTGTAGCCAGAACAGCTTTTCTCCCACTGTCCATAACATAGTGATTGAAACCCTCTCTTTCAACTGCAGACCTCCCACCCTCATTTTAGCAGTCTGTGAAATTTCCTTTGCATCACTGAAACACACTCTAAATGGGGTTTTCTTTGAAGACCACCCAGAAGTTACAGCTGGCATAAAATACAGCTGATTGGTCCAATTTGCATTCTTATTTAGTCCAGAGTGGAACTAGGCCTATGTGGCTTTCCTTAAAATTGCATATTTCCTGTAGGTCAAAGTGACAAGAACTGCTGAGAGATCCCTCAGCTTTCTCTCTCCAAATTCTACCTAAAGTTAAAAGGGTGCTACTATTATACTCCAAGCAAACTGAGTCTGTCAGGGCAAAGAACAGGGCAATGGGGATATCCTTGAAAGATCAACAATCATAGACTCCTTTGCCTCAATGAATTGACATCAATCTACTGGCCATCGCCAAGTCATCGACATTTCACTTATAACATACACTGATCCATATTGCTGTGGTTTACAGATGCTGATTATTTGTTATTAGTATATGATTACAACCTATGTTTCCCAAGTCATAATTCAGTTTAAAAATACATAATACATGGGGCGACTGGGTGGCTCAGTCGTTAAGCATCTGCCTTCGGCTCAGGTCATGATCCCAGGGTCCTGGGATCGAGCCCCGCATCAGGCTCCCTGCTCAGCAGGAAGCCTGCTTCTCCCTCTCCCACTCGCCCTGCTTGTGTTCCCTCTCTCGCTGTGTCTCTCTCTGTCAAATAAATAAATAAAATCTTTAAAATATATATATATATAATACAAACATTTTTAATAGATCTTCATTTCCTACTATTTTTTCCATAACAGAGCACTTTTTCCTATATTTAAACTATAAGAGTAATTAAGAATAAATTCTTTCTCACTTTTTTCTCTTTCCAATTGTATATGAAGTTATGGCTAGGAAATACCATGAATTAACCATAGCTTTTTAAAAAAATTTCTTTCCTCTCTGTATCCTTTGTGTTCTTTTACATTTGTATCTTCAAACACCTCATGTTTGGTGTTTTGTTTTGTTTTGTTTTGTTTTGTTTTGTTTTGTTTGTTTTACAAGCCAGGGAGAATTCAATTACTAAATGAGTCAGTTTAAAATGTCAACAGAAAATTTTTCTTCCTCTTCATTGATCCTGAGCCTTTTCAAACCTCATCATCCAAAATATATTTGCATACTTCATTTTCTGTTGTCTGGAATGAAATAACTAGACTTGTTGGACACTAACACAATGTAATTTTAACACAGAAATAAAGCCTAGAATTGTTAGTAGTACAGGAAGCTGCTTTCTTGTGACAATATGCTGCTCTATGAAAATCATAAACATTGTGCTATTGAGACGTTAATCAAAGTTTTATTGAGCCACCCACATGTCAGCTGACCTGATGATGCAAGGTATTGTGGCCTGGCCAGGGTGGGTAGGGTATCACATGGTAAGGTGGCTGGTTACAGAATGTCAGAGCAAGGGTGGGTTGAGGAAAGCCTCTGCATGTGGGAAGGACTAGGAGCTGCAAAGGAAGATTGATTATATACAGGAAATACTGATCTAATAATATCAATGACAATGAGAGCCAAGTTTCTCAGTGTTAGGGAAGAAAGTTACAATAAGAAAAAGAAGAAATCTAGAGAGAAGCCTAGAGTTTGAATTGGAATTGGAGGTATCAATATAAACTTATGGTTTTAAATATATACATATAGATTTTTAAATAGAGATAAAAATGTGCTTATTGCAGGGTGCCTGGGTGGCTCATTCGGTTAAGAATCCGACTCTTGATTTTGGCTCAAGTCATGATCTTGGGGTCAAGAGATCAAGCCCTGAGTCCGGCTCCATGCTCAGCGTGGAGTCTGCTTAAGATTCTCTCTCTTCCTCTCCTTCTGCCCCTCCCACTGCTCGAGAGCTCTCTCTTTCTCTCTCTCTATCTCTCTCTCTCAGATAAATAAATCTTTTTTTAAAAAATGGGCTTATTGCACATTGTATATTTATATTTATACATAGATTCCCTAACTCCGTCCACTGAAAGGTATCAAGAACAAGCAGCAGCATCCCATGTCAGATCTTGGTTTCTAAATACCATGGTGCATTAAAAGGAATAAAGACACCTTCCAGAGGGGTGCCTGAGTGGCTCAGTCAGTTAAGCAACTGCCTTCAACTCAGGTCATGATCCCAGGGTCCTGGGATCAAGTCCCGCCTCGGGCTCCCTGCTAATCGGGGAGCCTGCTTCTCCCTCTGTCTGTCACACCCCTGCTTGTGCATGCTCTCTCTCTCTCTGTCAAATGAATAAATAAAATTTTGAAAGAGAGAGAGAGAGAGAGAGAGAAAGAAAGAAAGAAAGAGAGAAAGAAAGGAAGGAAGAAAGAAAGAAAGAAAAGGACACCTTGCAGAAATGACTGATCCATGGCCACTGAAGTTGGAAAGGAACCCTCTAACCTCTGACTCTTCGTGGAGCTTCATGCTAATGCAGTGATAATAACAATGGTCTACTTTGTGCTACAGGTATCTGCATACTACATTTCCCCCAAGACATGAATCATGTCCTTTAGATCTTTTAAATATTTCTGAATGCTTTAGAGCTCGTGCCTCTTGGACAAAATAGGTTCCCAATAAATGATAATGGAAGGAAGGAAAGGAGAGGAGGAAGGAAGGAACGAATGAACGAACGAATGAAGGAAAGGAAGGAAAGGAAAGAGGGAGGGAGGAAGGAAGGGAGGGAGGAAGAAAGAAAAGGAGGGAAGGTGGGAGGGAAGGAAGGAAAGAGGGAAGAAAGGTGAGTTTTCCAGATTTATATATCTTTTAAATATGTATTTAATGAAATGTGTTCAACAAAGTTCATCTCATACATAGGATATTGCATATGAAATAAAATATTATTGCCAAAAATATGACATAGCATGGGACAAAAGTTTCCAACAAGTAAATCGGGCTCTGCAGATATATCTTGAAGACTTACCTGGTTGATCTCCAGTCAGGCACCATTCTTGGTATCATTTGACAAATTTCACTACCTGCTTTCTCACCTGCCAAGCTGTCTAGCACCTCCCTTCTTGTTCCTCTGAAAAGAGATTTCATATCTTCATGAAAATAAAAATTAGCACTTCTCAAAATTTTTGAGAACTTCTAGTATATCCCATGCATTACTTTTTTGATGAAAAAAACTATTAAGATAAGTAGCACCAGGACTAATCATAAATGGCACAATTTTCCCTTCTACTTGCTACTTTATGCTGTTACTGCTTAATCACAATTTTATTCAATACAATGACCACCAAGCATTCAAATAAAATTGTGGAATATCAGGTATAATTTTTATTTGTGGAATACTAAGACTGAGTACAGATGCTACATGCACATCCAGTCGCTTTTAAGAAATGTTTCTATTTCTTAGTGAAGTGTAATAAGGTGATCCGTTTTGCCCATTTCTATAAAAGTGTCTGCAGAAAATATTAGACAAGAAGTTTAATATCCAGGGGCACCTGGGTGGCTCAGTTGTTAAGCATCTGCCTTCAGCTCAGGTCATGATCTCAGGGTCGTGGGATCGAGCCCCGCATCTCGGGCTCCCTGCTCAACTGGAAGCCTGCTTCTCCCTCTCCCACTCCCCCTGCTTGTGTTCCCTCTCTCGCTGCGTCTCTCTCTGTCAAATAAATAAATAAAATCTTAAAAAAAAAGAAGAAGAAGAAGTTTAATATCCATTTTTCATGGGTTAAGACCAAATAAAGGAAATCTTGATAGACCTTATGGTATTATAGTTATATTTCTGGCTTCAGGCCATGTTTGTAAAATGTTTATCGAAGACACCTTGGGTATTACAAACTCCTTATTTTATAATTGGAGAAACTGAGAAATGGCCAATTCTATCATCGCAGAAGTAATTTAGTACAAAGTTTAAGTGAGTCCGTCATTCTTTCCACTACACTTGGTTTCATACTGGTTTTGCATGTGCTATTTTATATGTAGCACAAGTGAATCTTTTCATTTTGTTGGTAGCTATACCTCATAGACAAATAGCAAAGAGAATGCCTCCTAACACAACAAAAATGTATTGATCTTAGAGTCACGGTCATCTGAAAACTCTCTGTCAACATAAAAAATCAGGACTGACTTGTACCCAGTGTATATAGATTCTTTATATGTAGAAGGTCTTCAATAAATATACATTAATTTGATTTTCCTGTTTAGCTTGAGGCAATCATTATATCTTCACAGTTGATATCATGTTTGTTCAGCGGCAACATAAAAATTATTCAAATCTTTCAATTTCTTTTTTTTTTTAAAGATTTTATTTATTTGAGAGAGAATGAGAGACAGAGAGCATGAGAGGGAGGAGGGTCAGAGGGAGAAGCAGACTCCCTGCTGAGCAGGAAGCCTGATGCGGGACTCGATCCCGGGACTCCAGGATCATGACCTGAGTCGAAGGCAGTCGCTCAACCAACTGAGCCACCCAGGTGCCCCCGAATCTTTCAACTTCTAAATATTTTATGAAATGATCAATGTACATTTTTGTGGTGAAATACAGAAGGCAATGACAACCTGACCTATCAGTGAAGACGTTTATATTTTACTTTGTCACTCACAAATCTTTCATTATGAGTAGAAGGAAAAACTAATTGCCAGAACTTTCCTTTAGGTTTTCTTGTGTAATATAATGTTAATAATTAAATTATATTTTAAAAATGTAAAGCATCTTGAAAAACACAGTCATCAAATATTATCCTGCAAAACTGCTGCTTTGTTAAGCATTTTGAGATAAAATTGATACTGTCCTCTCTGTCTACTACCCTCATCCCTGTTGCCCCGTAGAGGGTTTAATAAAATTATGGACACAGCCAATTTATGCAGTATTTCCTATGTATCTACTCAACTACCAGAATTACTTGGCTAATTAAGGCCACAAATATGATTTAAAAATTTAAATCATGAGGTTCCTGAGGACTTCTCTTCAACTGCACAAAATGGAACAATATATCCTTTTATTTAGATGATAGAAAAATTATACAGATATTTGGATTAATTAGTCATGTCATGTACGAATGCAACTATTCTCTTGCATCAGTTCCCTGTTTCTCATGAAATGAATTTGAAGATTTTTGCCTTGAAATTTTTTTTTTAATGTGCTTATTATGATATACCTAATTCTAAGCCCAGGGCCTAGCACAGAGTACACATAAAATACAATTGATAAAATAACATTTAATGTTTATCTCAGCATTTATAATCCTCTTGATATTAGAATATGTGTATCAATATTAGAGTACTGGACAGTACTGGACAGATGGATGAAATGGTGGATGTTTGGACAAATTATCTATGTATCATTCATCTTTGAAAATATGTGAGGCATTAAACTTCTATTTGTAATTAATTAGATCCCATAGTTTTAGTGAGTTCAACAATAATTTCTGTACTATCGACAAATATTTTAAGCTCCAGCCTTCTTATTTTAAGCAATAGTAAAATATCAGCACAATAATGTGTATAATTTCATGTGGCAGTCATTGTGCTAGTATTTGATTTTGACTCCCAAATATTGGCTTATGACTTTTAATATTATATTTATAATATTATATTTAAATAGTATATTTAGATATTAAAATGGTAGCATTCCTAACATCTCTTGGAAAAAGTTCTAATAAGGAACATAGATTTTGAATGTTAATTCCCATTCTATTAGTATTTTACCAGGTGATCCTGAATGAATTGATTAATTTTTTTTCTTGTTTTTGGCTGGGACCATTTTGGAGTCCATTTATATGACACATAAGAAATAGACAAGCCCATCTTATTTGTCATAAGCACAGGTATATTAAGTTAGAGAGCTAAAAGATAATAAAAAATTCTGACAAACACTGATATTCATTTTTTCTTACTCTTAAGGTCATGGATGATTTTCTAATTATCTTAGTCTTAACCTAAGCCCCCCCTTTTTCTTATTTCAAACATTTTTATTTAAAGGCTTTAAAAATTGTATTAATGATGCAGGATCTAGTTACAATGTAGCTGTAAAGTGCTGCCTTGTCTTTGCCCCCTGCTGAAAATAAAGCTGTTACCTTTCTAGCCCTGTCCGCCATGGTGCTTAGCAGTCAGGGATGCATGGTCTCAGACATGTTTACCAACTTAAACACTGACTTGAGGGTCACCTGGGTGGCTCAGTCATTAAGCGTCTGCCTTAGGCTCAGGTCATGATCCCAGAGTCCTGGGATCAAGTCCCTGCTGAGCAGGGAGCCTGCTTCTCCCTCTCCCACTCCCCCTGCTTGTGTTCCCTCTCTCGCTGTGTCTCTCTCTGTCAAATAAATAAATAAAATCTTAAAAAAAAATTGTATTAACATTCATGTTACCTTAGTCAATAGAATGTAATAAATATCATATAATCTTTCTTTTGATTTTGTATGTTCCAGGCCATCAGGGTTATCTCTGTCAACATCAATGACTTTATAGAGAATGACATATATAAAAGATGTAGACAAATACTGATCATATAAAAGTACTGGACACAATACATTCTAGGTTGATTTTTTAAATTTAGTTTTTGAATAGCAGCTCTGTTGATTTGATCCTTTCCCAGAAAAGACAGTTACACTTTTAAACTCCCATTCATTAAGAATTCTGGCTAGATAAAAGGAAATGTTGAAAAAGAAAAACAAAGCTGGGGGCATCACGTTGCCCGATTTCAAGCTATATTACAAATCAATGATCACCAAGACAGCATGGTACTGGCACAAAAACAGACATATAGACCAATGGAACAGAATAGAGAACCCAGATATGGACCCTCAACTCTATGGTCAAATAATCTTTGACAAAGCAGGAAAAAACATGCAATGGAAAAAAGACAGTCTCTTCAATAAATGGTGTTGGGAAAATTGGACAGCCACATGCAGAAGAATGAAACTCGACAACTCTCTAACACCATTCACAAAGATAAACTCAAAGTGGATGAAAGACCTCAATGTGAGACAGGAATCCATCAAAATCCTAGAGGAGAATATGAGCAGTAACTTCTTTGACATCGACCACAGCAACTTCTTTCAAGATACATCTCTAAAAGCTAGTGAAACAAAGCAAAAATGAACTTTTGGGACTTCATCAAGATAAAAAGCTTCTGCACAGCAAAGGAAAAAGGCAACAAAACAAAGAGGCAACCCACAGAATGGGAGAAGATATTTGCAAATGACACTACAGATAAAGGGCTGGTATCCAAGATCTATAAAGAACTTCTCAAACTCAACACCCAAAAAACAAATAATCAAGTCAAAAAGTGGGCAGAAGATATGAAAAGACACTTCTCTGAAGACGACATACAAATGGCTAACAGACACATGAAAAAATGTTTATCATCATTAGCCATCAGGAAAATCCAAACCAAAACCACATTGAGATACCACCTTACACCAGTTAGAATGGCAAAAATGGGCAGGGAAAGAAACAACAAATGTTGGAGAGGTTGTGGAGAAAGGGGAACCCTCTTACACTGTTAGTGGGAATGCAAGTTGGTACAGCCATTTTGGAAAACAGTGTGGAGGTTCCTCAAAAATTTAAAAATAGAGCTACCCTATGACCCAGCAATTGCACTACTGGGTATTTACCCCAAAGAAACAGATGTAGTGAAAAGAAGGGCCATATGCACCCCAATGTTCATAGCAGGATTGTCTGCAATAGCCAAACTGTGGAAAGAGCCGAGATGCCCTTCAACAGATGAATGGATAAAGAAACATGTGGTCCATATATACAATGGAATGTTACTCAGCCATCAGAAAGGATGAATATCCAACTTTTACATCAACATAGATGGGACTGGAGGAGATTATGCTGAGTGAAATAAGTCAAGCAGAGAAAGTCAATTATCATATGGTTTCACTTATTTGTGGAACATAAGGAATAGCATGGAGGACATTAGGAGAAGGAAGGGAAAAATGGGGGGGAGAATTGGAGGGAGAGATGAACCATGAGAGACTATGGACTCTGAGAAAAAAACAGGGTTTTAGAGGGGAGGGGGGAGGGGGATTGGTTAGCCTGGTGATGGGTATTAAGGAGGGCACGTACTGCATGGAGCACTGGGTGTTATATGAAAACAATGAATCGTGGATCACCACATCAAAAACCAATGATGTATTGTATGGTGACTAACATAACATAATAAAATTAAAAAAAAAAGAATTCTGGCTAGATAAAACCAATCAGTGTCTTATTATAAAAAACTAAGTATGATTAAATCTGCACTATTTTAGTTCTATTTTTTTTAGTTTTGTAATAAGTTAAAACAACTATAATTAATTAGGCAGTATCTATAAAGACTCCTAAACTTAAGTGGAATTTAACCATGGATATTTCTCAGGCTATTAAAGTAAAAAATTATGCTTTTATTTTTTTAAGATTTTATTTATTTATTAGAGAGAGAGAGTGAGCCCAAGTGGGGTAAGGGCCAGAGGGGGAGAGAGAGAGAGAGAGAGAGAGAGAGAGAGAGAGGGAGAAGCAGACTCCCCATTGAGTGCAGAGCCTGACATGGAGCTCGATTCCATGACCCCGAGATCATGACCCAAGCCAAAGTCAGATGCTTAACCCACTGAGCCACCCAAGCGCCCCAAGTAAAAAATTATTCTCTGGAAAAAAACCATAGAACCAGCCAAGTTCTTCAAAGAGAGTATATCTATTAGAAAATATTATGCTACAAAGTATATGTGGCAATCATCTAGAGCATTTCTAGCTACAATTTTTAGTATTCAGTGTATGGCATAATTTTATCCAAGTCAAGATGAAATTAATAAATTTATTTCTTATGTTGTAGAAAGATAAAGAAAAATCTCTGGTTAACATTTAGAATCAAGGGCGCCTGGGTGGCTCAGTTGGTTAAGCGACTGCCTTCGGCTCAGGTCATGATCCTGGAGTCCCTGGATCGAGTTCCGCATCAGGCTCCCTGCTCGGCAGGGAGTCTGCTTCTCCCTCTGACCCTCCTCCCTCTCATGCTCTCTGTCTCTCATTCTCTCTGTCTCAAATAAATAAATAAAATCTTTAAAAAAAAAAAAATTTAGAATCAACATTCAAATATGTCTTCCAGTATCACTTGGTCTTCTCGGGATCATGCTCTCTTCCCATCGTATGTGCATGGCTCAGCTTGATCTCAAAAGATCTTGAAATCAAGGACTTCTGCACACCAAGGAAGCAAAACTGGGTCTTTGATCACAAGTATCCACACTCACAACAGGGAGAGACTAAAAGAGAAGGGTCACACAGGTGCAGAGGGAAAAATTTTTTTAAATTCCAAAAAGATGTTGAAGAAATTGAAATAAAACCACCTGATTCTGTTTTTTAGGCTCATAGTTATCATTCTAAGATCAGTACTGAAAAATTACTGGACCGAAAGCATTTTTAATGCATTCTTATTGTTAATTCATTTTGAACCACCTGAGAGAAAATCCTCACAATGATCTCCTTTCCTGCTTGCCCAGGAAATACCTGGGTTGAAGAAAAATCAACTTCATCAATAAACATATGCACTCATGTGCCAACATAATGGTGGCAAACTATTAAATTCTCTCAAATCTGTACAAAAACAAAAAAGTTAGCAGCATACTGAGCTTCCTAGCAGTCTGAGTTTCCCACACTGGGGTTCTTTTACTGACAAGGAGCTGTGATTTGTGTTACCAAAAAATGTCAGCTCCTAATTTGGACGAAGCTGAGATGAATTATACATAAGTCATTAGAAGTGGTGTGGTCTACAGTGAAAGGGATCTCAAGAAAATTCAACCACTGACATGCTGAGTGCTTTGAATAAATCAATCATTAGCCATCTGCCTCAATTTAAGCATTCAAAAATGGGGGTGTGCAGAGAGCTAATTATTAATGTATGCTTGTAAATTATTTTGAACTTCATATAGTAAAAACATCAAATGAAGAGAAAATGTTCCTGTTCATTTATAGTGACCATTATTTAATTTTCTTTTGTACTAAAATGTGTTTCTCCTACATTTTTACTGGATCCCCGAGTCACTGTTGCCCAGCTGTTCCTGACTGATTTATTTTCTAAATGATCACTTCTAATGATATTTTTGCTCATCTCTTATAGGATATTGTGTGTCATCTCCTACCTAGAAAAGTAACAAAAAAGAAGTAGTGGGTTGGGAAGTGGGGGCAGGGGGATGGTCTGCATCATTATAACATTTATATGAAGCTGCAGGGACGTCTCAATTAAGGAGGACACCATTACCTCTCTTTTCAGGAAATCTTTTACAGAGAGATCTAAGCACAGGCTAAGACCAGGACTAGGAACAGAAAAAAAATGACACAGGACACTGTATCACTATGAGATGCACTGTGATAAATAATTCCATTAAGAATCCAAATAGCCAAGTATTACAGAGTTCTTAAATTCTAAGCGGAAGAACCACTGAGCTACAATGGCAGTTAGATGAAATTTAAAATCCTGCAAGTAGTAAAACCAAAGAGAGTCAAGGTCACCTGCCAAAAGCAGTGGTACTGCAAATAAAGCCAGGAATTCCAGACTCACATGGACCCAGGTATCTTACAAACACATTCTACGGGGGAATGGAGAAGTACCACTAAGAATAAATGTGATCTGTTCTAGGAAAATGCATCATCTCCCCTGGGAAAGCAGCTCAAAAGACATATTTGTTGACATTGTTTAAATCTATCATAACCAAAAGCTTCATCTTGATATCATCAGGCAAAAATAAACAGTTTTTTTTATGATACAAACTTCATATGAAGGAATATAGCTAAGACTGGCAATAATATGAGCCCACTCTACATGAAAGGTGAGCTTGTTCCTGTATTCCCAACTCCTCTTCCTCAGTGAGATTTGAGGGAACATTTTATGAGGGGAGAGAGACCTTTAGAATTGACATTGCTGAAGAGACTCCAGTAGCAAAGACTTTTAAAAACTAAACCATAAGCAAGGAAACTTAGTCTAAGCCACAGAAGAAAAATAAGACAACCAAAATGTTCATAAACCGAAGTCTGCTTGTTTTGGACATTTTGCAGATGGAAAACATTATATTAAATCTTAAGTTATTTATTCAAGGTTGATACTTTACATTTTGAATTTACACCACCAGCATTTCATAACATCAAAGCAAGTCTGTTTAACTTTTTCTTCCCTTATCCTCTTACCAACATAAAAGCTGAAGATGAAAAACCTATCTGGCCAACTATAGGTAACTTAATTTATTCTAGTCCATGTTTCAATATGAAATGTCAGGATTGTGGAGAGAGGGGGGAGTGGGGAAAGAGAAGATCTAAAAATGAAGAGTGAACAGTGTCTACCTATTGGGGATCTGGTCCAGAATGACCAGCAGCTGACCATTAAAGCTGCCACCCATAATTGGGAAGAGCGAAGTTGCCCAATTCTGAGCACTCTCATCCATAGCAAAAACCCAAGGGAGGCCAGCCACCATTATTTTGGCACAGGAAGGATCGTTTCCTCTCCTGCCAGGCCCACACATCTCATTTGCTTCCCCTCAGTTATTTTTCAAGCCAACCCACCCTCCTGACAGCTCTTGGGCCATACCTGAGGTGCAGTTTTTTTGAGGTTTCCTCCCTAACTTTTTATGCTTCAGTGAAGAGAAGCTAAAATTTAATGGACATCAGAAGACATTTTCTTCTGTTATTGTTGTTTTTATTATTATCTAAAGGTAATATGAAAGAGATTCTAAGTCAGGGAATCCACATGCAGCCATGTGGCTTAGGCTCCCCACCACACCATCCCATACAACTCCATAGGATGATGTTCATGTGAACTATGATGTCAATGTCAACGGTGCCTCCAAAAGTTATAAAAGACAGTGGCTCTGTTCTCTGGGCCTATTACAGTATAGAGAGTTTAAGAATCATGGGGTGCCTGGGTGGCTCAGTCGTTAAGCTTCTGCCTTTGGCTCAGATCATGATCCCAGGGTCCTGGGATTGAGCCCCGCATCGGGCTCCCCACTCAGCGGGAGGCCTGCTTCTCCCTCTCCCACTCACCCTGCTTGTGTTCCCTCTCTCACCATCTCTCTCTGTGTCAAATAAATAAATAAAATCTTAAAAAAAAAAAAGAATCAGACACAACTGGTTCTCTCTTCCTCAAACATCTTGCTCTCATTCTTCTTAAAAGTTGTATAAATCACTCTTTTACTCTCACGTTATTTAGAGAACCTCTGAGGAACACAATTTCCATATTCTCCCATGATACATTATTAAAAGAACTAAGAGGAGAAAGTCTTAAATATCTAATTTTCTTTACCAAAGAGAACATTTCAAAAAAAAAAGGAATGGTGTTTGGTTTTGTTTTTTAGCTGCTGTATTCACCAGAGCTCAACAAGAGTATTCTTTATTTTAATGTGCAAATGTTTAAACTGCATTTTCTGAAAAGAACATTTTAATTTTGTGAATAGTCTTCACTATGTTATTATGTCGAGTGGCAATTTTAATTCATCAAGTTAAATAATTTTAGACTTAAATGATGCTATTTACATCTACTAACCTTAAAAGGACAAGAAAATGATTAAATTTTTATTGGATTTAGTTTGCCTTTTTCCCAATCATAAAATGTGGGTCAATTGTTTACAAGTACTGTTGTAAATCTAAAAATGTCGATCTTAATGATGGTCCCCTATTATATTTAAGAAAGTAAAGGCTCTTAGGAATGATGTATCTCCTTTTCCTATTCCCCCAAGCAGCACTGAGAAGAAGAAGAAAGTCGCAAATATATAAAAAATCTCACCAATATCCCGCCCACCCCCCTCCAATTTGAAGGATGTGTTCTGGTGAGGACGAAAGCATGACAAGGCAGAAGTTATAAAATGTCCTTCTAGATTTGAGACCTTTTCCCCACAACAGAAAGATGATAACATCAGAAGCCAAACGAACTCCCTAAATCACCAATTTGTTTTTCTCTCACTTAAAATTAAGCAGGAAAGCCTCATGTACTGACTTAACAAAAATAATTGAACCCACTGCAAATGTTTATCAAAATTGAATCAGAAAAGGAAAAAATCAAGAACGCACTAAAATGTTAATCAACCTGATGAAAGAAAATCATGTGAAGATCATCCACTGTGTTGCAATTAAATAGTACCAGAATTACCTGGAAGAATTCTTAAAATTTACTTGTATTTTCATCTCCACAGACAAAAGAAGCAAGGCAGAGAGACAACTGGAAAGAGAGCGATGTATGAAAGCTGCCAGAAATGAAGTCTTAGCAGAACAGAATCTGGAAGCCAAGGACATTTTTCAAGGGGTAGGGATAACCATATGTGGCCAACAATCTCAATCAGGTACATTGGAGGTTCTTCAGATATATCCCATGGCCCAGTACACTCCTTATCGCTAGGTCATCCTCTCTACTTTTTCATGAGAAACCACACTGAATCTTCAGTGCCTGGCTTCCTAGGTGGTCACTGCAGGGCAGACCACACAACCTAGAAGTGCTAAGGAGTTAGAGCCCTGTAGCATGAAACTTGACCACTGAGAAACATGAAATAGGGAGACCAACCTTGGTTGGAGAAACAGCTCCACATTTAGAGAAGCCCTCTCTGCTGATTTCCTTTTCTTCTAACATGTGTTGAAGAAAATGTCCAAAGAGGGATTTTCTACTTCTCTCCACTGCTTTCCCTCTCCTGAACCCAGCTGCTTTATGCCTTTTCTACTTATCCATTGTATTCAACGTACTTCTTTACTTCATATATATATATGTTTCTAAAATCCCACCTTTCTTATATGGGCTACTTCTATCGCAGAGTAGTGATATTCTAACCCATGTATATTTTAGGGAAAGAGTTTCCTTCATGGAGGCAAGTATTATATATTATTTTTCATGAGTTAGCTCTTATGTTTGAAGGGTCAGTTTATTTAGCAGTAAAATGAGGGAGATGTATTTATCTTAATACTCAAACTATTTGAAGTAGGAAGAATGTGATGACAACTCTAGGTCAATAGCTTTAAAAACATGGCCTTTAAATAAACAGAAACTTCCCCTGTTGTGAGAGGGGGATGAATTTAGTCAAAAAGAACAAGGACATAGATAACAGTGCTACTCATCTGATTCTGCAAAAGGAGTGACTGAACTTTAGAAAAAGGACTCCAAGCAGATTTGATTCCTCACAGGTGTGGTAACCTTTGCTTTCTTCCTCGGAGCTCTTTATACCAAGCTTCTATCTTTATTTTGTGCCCAAATTTAGCAACCATCTCAACTTACTAACCATATCATTTTCAACAAATAATTAAATTGAGTTTCAACCATTCACCATAAAATGTGAATGGTATTTACTTCCATAGGTTGTTGGGAGGATCAAATGTGATTATGTGCGTAGATTGTTCTAACATATGATCTATCACATGGTAGATACTCAGTAGAGTATGTTGGGTCCCTCCCTTTCCAGGGTCTTCATCTCTCTGTGACAAGTGTCACTGTGAGTCAATGCTAAGCATGATCAGGAAAGATAGATCATATCGGACCACAAGTAAGAAACAATTCTTGCCATTTGCGTGTGAGGGTCCTGAGGCAGGAGAGATGCCTACTATCTGAGTAAATGGACTGCTTACAAACGTCTGCTTTGATAAGACCAGTGCTTCTCCTAGGAAATCAAATCCTGCGTTAATGGGTTTGCCTTTTCTCTCCATCACACCAGGAAGTGTAGAATCTTGCCTGGAGGTTTCTCTATTCCTTTAAATCAGTGCAAATTTCTACATTTATCTTTCAAAGAGAAAACAGGATGCATTAAGTCAGGCAAGTAAAAAATAAACTGTACCACAAGATGCTTTCTCTTCATTGACAACTGCATGGTGATTGAAATAAAACAGGGAGGTAGACAATTTAGTCGAGTGATATGAGTGTGATTAATGTTTTAAGAGATTTCTAACCAAGTCAGAGCTTGTATTTTACTATTGGTTAACAGATCCTAGGGTGCTTGGGTCAGTTAGTTTTGATAGTCTCCAGCCAGAATCCTTAAAAATAAAAAAAAAAAAAAACACTAGGCTAGAAACAGAGGAGTTAGGTAAATAATAAGGTAAAGGATTTAACAATTTTTGTCTTTGTATATTTTATATCAGTTTCTATTTCTGATTATGATATGTCACGTAGTATCATTTCTCATAGATACGTCATTTCTCAGATATGTCACATGTGTCTCCATATATATATTTCCATCTCCATCTGTAAAATGGGATCATAGAGTCATATTGCTGAAAGGAGCCTCCAAAGATTCATTTTATTTATTTATTTATTTATTTATTTATTTATTTATTTATTTATTTATTTATT
>NW_023270426.1:66626729-66848431 GCF_011800145.1 Mirounga leonina
ATTTATTTATTTATTTATTTATTTATTTATTTATTTATTTATTTATTGTTATGTTAATCGCCATACATTACATCATTAGTTTTTGATGTAGTGTTCCATGATTCATTGTTTGTGTATAACACCCAGTGCTCCATGCAGAACATGCCCTCTTTAATACCCATCACCAGGAAGTGTGTGATTCTGTCTCCCAATAGGCAGAAAAGTCCTAAATCAATTAGTATCTAACCTCTTCAAATAGCTAATGCCCTTCATTGGTCACCTACTCTAGTATCTAATAATCCAAATAGTGGTAAATAAATTAAAAAATAAACAAGGTTTGGGGTTTTTAATCTATATATTGTGTCCATTTTAGTTTACGTAATATCAACAAACACTTATTGCTTACATTTCTTCCGATGTGCAGACAAGAATATTAGGTGGTGCACATGTAGTTTATTCAGGTTACGCATGGTGCTAGTGGGACCACACTTGTAAAATCAAGCTCCCAAATGTTCAGTTAATATAAACCTATTATCTGGTCACAGAGTGCTTACCAAATCCTGGCACTACAAAATTAAAGATATCCTTTTCTAGGAGAAAAGGAAAACCAAGCAAGAGATTATGGCTCCATTAGACAAAAGAATCAAGGTGCAAACCCTACAGAAAGTGAGCAAGTACCCTCTAAGGGAAAGACACAAGTCATCTACCAACTATCATTCCATCAAGTTCTCCCCCTCTGCACACCTGATAGAGAAATTCTGATCACTAATTAGGTGCCTATAATTCTGAGCCTTTTAAAGCATTATTCGGATTAAAATTTCTTTGATTTACTGCCACATTCTAATAACAGAACATGTGGCAGGACCTAGGAGCTTCATTTCTAACACTATTCAATTGTTTTACTCTTATGCTGACATCATTTAAACAGAGGCTTCATTATATCCTTCCTTACAGCTTACCCTAATGAACACCCCATACAGATACTTTTTAAAAAACAACAGTGTTCCCCATTGCTGCAAATAATTTTTATATTGGATGAATCTTGGCTGCCCAAGAATAATAAAAGGGAAGAAGAAAAAGAGGTGCCAGAACAGTTGATAGACTCTGGTGGCCAAAGTTTTAAAAATATAATTCTTTCTCTGAAGGCAGATACCAAATACTATATTTTTATCACTAATGTCTTTAAATTGTTATTTTTTTATTTGAATGTTATATTCCTGATCCAGTCAATGTGGTCTGAATTGTGACATTAGATAACTGTTTGACTTACTTTGAAAATGAGGGTGCAAGGGAATAATCTTCAGCAACTGAAGATTTTTATAGATACTGTTAGTAATTACTGTAGTTTCATAAATGTTTTTAAGTGCTCAATTTTAAAAGATTTTATTTATTCATTTGAGACAGAGAGAATGAGAGAGAGAGAGCACATGAGAGGGGGGAGGGGCAGAGGGAGGAGCAGACTCCCCGCCGAGCAGGGAGCCCGATGCGGGACTCGATCCCGGGACTCCAGGATCATGACCTGAGCCGAAGGCAGTCGCCCAACCAACTGAGCCACCCAGGCGCCCTTTAAGTGCTCAATTTTAAAAAGCAATTGAGACTTTTGGGAATAGAGAGTAAAACTAATTTTAATGTATCGAATTACTCCAAATTTTTCTACAGTTTTTACTTAGAAAGAACTCATACATCTGTAAATTTAAGAGTTTTAAATTTTTAGGTTATTTCATTAATTTTGTGGAGGAGATGCACATTTTTTCACAAAAGCAAAACCTCTGAAAGAAGCAGAGTTGCTGAACTGGTCCTATTTTATCTAACTGGATTTTAAATAGGAGTATATAATTGAAGATCATGTTCTATCTTTTTATTCTCATTTGGAATATTATGAATACAACTGAAGATTTTACTGTGACTGCCAAGTCCTAAGCACATGTTGACACCTGTCAAAATTAAAATGCAGGCAATCTTCATTATTTATGGAATCTGTACTTGCTAATTTGCCTAGTCACTAAAATTTATTTGTAACCCCAAAATCAAGACTTGCTGTGCTGTTGAGGTCACTCAGAGACATGTGCAGAGCAGCAAAAAACTGAATCATCTGATGGCCACATTCCTAACTGAAGTTGAACAAGGTGACACTCTGCCTTCTTGTTTCAGCTCTCATACTATAAACAAGTGTTCTTTCTGTGGTCTATTTAGTGCCATATGTGTTTCACATTTTTGTGCTTTCTGTTGGTCATTTTGCTGTTTAAAATAGCCCCCAAGTAAAGTGATACAGTTCTGTCTAGTGTTTCTAAGCACAGGAAGACTTGATGTGATTCACACAGAAAGTATATGTGTGAGATAAATTTCTTTAAGGAGTGAGTTATAGAGCTGGTGGGCCATGAGTTCAATGTTAATGCATCAACAATGTATGTTAAATAAGGTGTCTCTAAACAGAAACACACATAAAAGAAGGTATGTATTGGTCAATCATAACATTGATCAGTGTTGTGATCAGAGGCTCACAGGGACCTTTGTTGTCCCTTTGTTCAGTATTCATTAATTCAGTGTTTGTGGCAACTTGAGAGAACATCCCTACTGCAAATAATGAGAATCTTCGGTAAGTACTTGTGGTCAGAATTAGTCCATGAATGATCAGATGATGGGTACAAGATGCCTTCAGTTGATCTTTAACCTCTTCCCACTCAACCAAGAGCTCTGCTAGCTTTACCTTCTATCCCTACCTCATTTTTTGACCATTTGTTAACTTGGGGTCTCCTAATTGAAATCTGAAGCCTCCCTGGGATTTCTATAAATACCCAAGTATATGTTTTCTTGTTCACCCCTGGGGCTCATTCCACTGGTTCTGAGGATTCCATTCCGTCTATGGACTGCCTTACCAGGCCATTTCCATTAAAAATTATAATACACAAAAATCTCATATAAGCCATTGATGAGGTTAGTGATATTGCTCAAGTTTGGGAGCTGTGGAACAAGACAGGATCACAGTTTAGGAAAACAAGCAGCTTTTCAGTAAGACATATGCTTTCTTATTCTTGAGATATCCTTTAGCCATAACACCACTGGAGAACTTTCAGAGCTTAGTCTTCCTCCATTATTCCTTAGTGTCACACCATACTCCATATCTATTTCCCCTCAGGAGCAAAAAAATATATTTTATTGTCTCCTATAGAGAAGTTTACTATCCCATTCTTTTGTCCTGGAGCAATAGAAGCCATACCTTAAGAGTTTCACCATCTATACCAATGGCCTACCAAGGTCTTTTTCTGAACCCGAAGTAAAAGTTCTCTCCCTAATAGGAATTCTGTTGCCAGCTGTTGAATATGAGACTTAGAGAGGTTAGTACCTTTTCAGTACCATAGAGCCAGTACACGGTGGAGCCAGGATTGTAGCCCATGCACTTGGACTCCACAGACTGTTATCTTAACCCCCAAATTCTAATGTGTCCTCTTCACAAATACTATCCCTTCTTCCCCTTGATATCCTACCTTACATGTAAATACTCACTAACTTCACCTTCTTCATCTTAATTCTAATGTTAGGAGGCCTGGCTTCATACAAGCAAGACTACATCATCTGGCATAAGCAAAACAATGGAAAGGAAAACTTAATGTATTTTCTGATAGACATAGAAAGGAACAAGCAAAAGAATATATAGAGGCTTGTGGTATGTAGTAGAGAGGATAGAAGAACTTGTATTGATTTCAGGGTCAAACTTGTGCAGTAGGATCATGCTTTGTAAACACCATCTACTCAAAACACATAGCAATAATGGGTGAACTATTTTTTAAGAGGGGGGAGGGGTAAAGGGAGAGGGAGAGGGAGAAAGAGAATCTTTTTTTTTTTAAAGATTTTATTTATTTATTTGACAGAGAGAATGAGATAGAGCATGAGAGGGGGGAGGGTCAGAGGGAGAAGCAGACTCCCTGCCGAGCAGGGAGCCTGATGCGGGACTCGATCCCGGGACTCCAGGATCACGACCTGAGCCGAAGGCAGTCGCTCAACCAACTGAGCCACCCAGGTGCCCAAGAGAGAGAATCTTAAGCAGGCTCCATGCCCAGTATGGAACCCAACATGGGGCTCAAACATACAAACCTTCGATCATGACCTGAGCCAAAATCAAGAGTCGGGTGCTTAACCAACTAAGCCACCCAGGTGCCCCTAATAATGGTGAAATATTAAGAGAAACCCCCCCCAAAAAAATGCATTCAAATTCATGTAAAAGATAATATCCATACTATCCAAAGAGTAGATAGGGTCTGAAGTGTCAAGTGTTTTGCCATCCATGTCAGAAGGGAGCAATTGCCACCAGAAATTTGACTCCTGTGGAGGAAGGGATGCTGAAAGTGTTTCATGCAAGATGGTAGTGTCACTGCTTAACATCAGGGCCTTATGTGAGTTCTCTCACATGTAAAAGGAAGCAGACTTGCTGATGGGGATTTTAGCTTTATCAGTAACAGTGAGCCTAAGGAAAAAGGCAACCTTGGTGCTAGAAGCTAAGCTAAACTGCTTACTGGGTCTTCCATACTCCTACATATCAGTGGAGTAGTTTACTAGTTTTTCACTGGGGGCCCAGAGAACTAAGTGGAAGCAACCATAAAACAGTCGATAGTACAGGGGGATAAAGAAAACAAAAAAACAAACAAAAGCATTCAAAATAAGCCTGCAAGTTCTAAAAGACAGCGAGAGAGAGAGAGAGAAACTGAAAACAACAAAAACCATGAGGAAAATAGATTACCCTGGAGGTGGAATTTATTTTATAAAACATAAAAATGAGCTTGAAATTATGTATGGAGGATTTCAAAAAGAGATGAAGGTACAACATCCATTTAGAAATAACAAGACATCATGAAACCAATACAGGCAGAAAGGATATAAGATCAAGTTGATATTTAAAAAGATTATGTGGGTATGTAAGCTCCTACCACACCTTATTTTCTTGCAAATAACGACTATAAACTCCGAATAAAATACAAAAAGCAACAATCTGAAGGCACCAGAGAGAGAACCAAAGTAAGTCTTAATACCCATTTTTTAACAACTTTTAGCCCAAAAGCAAGTAGAAGTTGATGCTGTACAAGGTGGCTAAGATTCCAGTAGGAAAAAACACAATCTTTTTCAACTGAAGAACCAAAGGATAGAGTTCAAAGAAATCACAAACAGTGGAGAGTTGGGAGGAGGATAAGTCTGTGAAAAAGAAACCAGACAAGGAAATCCCCCAATTTTTTTTTATTCTTATGTTAATCCCCATACATTACATCATTAGTTTTAGATGAAGTGTTCCATGATTCATTGTTTGTGCATAACACCCAGTGCTCCATGCAGAATGTGCCCTCCTCAATATCCATCACCAGGCTAACCCATCCTCCCATCCCCTCCCCTCTAGAACCCTCAGTTTGTTTTTCAGAGGCCATGGTCTCTCATGGTTCGTCTACCCCTCTGATTTCCCCTGCTTCATTCTTCCCCTCCCACTACCTTCTTCTTTTTCTTTTTTTTTTTCTTAACATATATTGCATTATTTGTTTCAGAGGTACAGATCTAAGATTCAACAGTCTTGCACAATTCACAGCGCTTACCAGAGCACTACCCTCCCCAGTGTCTATCACCCAGTCACCCCATCCCTCCCACCCCACCCCCCACTCCAGCAACCCTCAGTTTGATTCCTGCAATTAAGAATTCCTCATATCAGTGAGATCATATGATACATGTCTTTCTCTGTTTGACTTATTTCACTCAACATAATACCCTCCAGTTCCATCCACGTCGTTGCAAATGGCAAGATCTCATTCCTTTTGATGGCTGCATAATATTCCATTGTATATATTTACCACTTCTTCTTTATCCATTCATCTGTCGATGGACATCTTCGCTCTTTCCACAGTTTGCCTATTGTGGACATTGCTGCTATAAACATCGGGGTGCACGTACCCCTTCAGATCCCTACTTTTGTATCTTTGGGGTAGATACCCAGTAGTGCAATTGCTGGATCATACGGTAGCTCTATTTTCAACTTTTTGAGGAACCTCCATACAGTTTTCCAGAGTGGCTGCACCAGCTTGCATTCCCACGAACAGTGTAGGAGGGTTCCCCTTTCTCCACATCCCCACCAACATCTGTCGTTTCCTGACTTGTTCATTTTAGCCATTCTGACTGGTATGAGGTGGTATCTCATTGAGGTTTTGATTTGGATTTCCCTGATGCCAAGCGATGTTGAGCACTTTTTCATGTGTCTGTTGGCCATTTGGATGTCTTCTTTGGAAAAATGTCTGTTCATGTCTTCTGCCCATTTCTTGATTGGATTCTTTGTTCTTTGGGTGTTGAGTTTGATGAGTTCTTTATAGATTTTGGATACTAGCCCTTTATCTGATATGTCATTTGCAAATATCTTCTCCCATTCTGTCAGTTGTCTTTTGGTTTTGTTGACTGTTTCCTTTGCTTTGCAAAAGCTTTTTATCTTGATGAAGTCCCAATAGTTCATTTTTGCCCTTGCTTCCCTTGCCTTTGGCGATGTTTCTAGGAAGAAGTTGCTGCGGCTGAGGTCAAAGAGGTTGCTGCCTGTGTTCTCCTTTAGGATTTTGATGGACTCCTGTCTCACATTGAGGTCTTTCAACCATTTGGAGTCTATTTTTGTGTGTGGTGTAAGGAAATGGTCCAGTTTCATTCTTCTGCATTGGCTATCCAATTTTCCCAACACCATTTGTTGAAGAGACTGTCTTTTTTCCATTGGAGATTCTTTCCTGCTTTGTCAAAGATGAGTTGACCATAGAGTTAAGGGTCCATTTCTGGGCTCTCTATTATGTTCCATTGATCTATGTGTCTGTTTTTGTGCCAGTACCATGCTGTCTTGATGATGACAGCTTTGTAATAGAGCTGGAAGTCCGGAATTGTGATGCCACCAGCTTTGCTTTTCTTTTTCAACATTCCTCTGGCTATGCGGGGTCTTTTCTGGTTCCATACAAATTTTAGGATTATTTGTTCCATTTCTTTGAAAAAAGTGGATGGTATTTTGATGGGAATGCATTGAATGTGTAGATTGCTCTAGGTAGCATTGACATCTTCACAATATTTGTTCTTCCAATCCATGAGCATGGAACGTTTCTCCATTTCTTTGTGTCTTCCTCAATTTCTTTTATGAGTATTTTATAGTTTTCTGAGTACAGATCCTTTGTCTCTTTGGTTAGATTTATTCCTAGGTATCTTATGGTTTTGGGTGCAATTGTAAATGGGATTGACTCCTTAATTTCTCTTTCTTCTGTCTTGTTGTTGGTGTATAGGAATGCCACTGACTTCTGTGCATTGATTTTATATCCTGCCACTTTACTGAATTCCTGTATGAGTTCTAGCAGTTTTGGGGTGGAGTCTTTTGGGTTTTCCACATAAAGTATCATATCATCTGCAAAGAGTGAGAGTTTGACTTCTTCTTTGCCAATTTGGATGCCTTTCATTTCTTTTTGTTGTCTGATTGCTGTGGCTAGGACTTCCAATACTATGTTGAATAGCAGTGGTGATAGTGGACATCCCTGCCGCGTTCCTGACTTTAAGGGGAAAGCTCTCAGTTTTTCCCCATTGAGAATGATATTCACTGTAGGTTTTTCATAGATGGCTTTTATGATATTGAGGTATGTACCCTCTATCCCTATACTCTGAAGAGTTTTGATCAAGAAAGGATGCTGTACTTTGTCGAAAGCTTTTTCTGCATCTATTGAGAGGATCATATGATTCTTGTTCTTTCTTTTGTTAATGTATTGTATCAGATTGATTGATTTGCGGATGTTGAACCAACCTTGCAGCCCAGGGATAAATCCCACTTGGTCGTGGTGAATAATCCTTTTAATGTACTGTTGGATCCTATTGGCTAGTATTTTGGTGAGAATTTTTGCATCCATGTTCATCAGGGATATTGGTCTGTAATTCTCCTTTTTGATGGGGTCTTTGTCTGGTTTTGGGATCAAGGTAATGCTGGCCTCATAAAATGAGTTTGGAAGTTTTCCTTCCATTTCTATTTTTTGGAACAGTTTCAGAAGAATAGGTATTAATTCTTCATGAAATGTTTGGTAGAATTCCCTTGGGAAGCCATTTGGCCCTGGGCTTTTGTTTTTTGGGAGATTTTTGATGACTGCTTCAATTTCCTTAGTGGTTATAGGTCTGTTCAGGTTTTCTATTTCACCCTGGTTCAGTTTTGGTAGTTGATACATCTCTAGGAATGCATCCATTTCTTCCAGGTTATCTAATTTGCTGGCATAGAGTTGCTCATAATATGTTCTTATAATTGTTTGTATTTCTTTGCTGTTGGTTGTGATCTCTCCTCTTTCATTCATGATTTTGTTGATTTGGGTCATTTCTCGTCTCTTTTTGATAAGTCTGGCCAGGGGTTTATCAATCTTGTTAATTCTTTCAAAGAACCAGCTCCTAGTTTTGTTGATCTGTTCTACTGTTCTTTTAGTTTCTATTTCAAAGATTTCTGCTCTGATCTTTATTATTTCTCTTCTCCTGCTGGGTTTAGGCTTTATTGCTGTTCTTTCTCCAGCTCCTTTAGGTGTAGGGTTAGGTTGTGTACTTGAGACCTTTCTTGTTTCTTGAGAAAGGCTTGTATTGCTATATACTTTCCTCTTAGGACTGCCTTTGCTGCATCCCAAAGATTTTGAATAGTTGTGTTTTCATTTTCATTGGTTTCCATGTATTTTTTTAATTCTTCTTTAATTTCCTGGTTGACCTATTCATTCTTCAGTAGGATGCTCTTTAGCCTCCATGTATTTGAGTTCTTTCCAACTTTCCTCTTGTGATTGAGTTCTAGTTTCAAAGCATTGTGGTCTGAAAATAGGCAGGGAATGATCCCAATCTTTTGGTGTCAGTTGAGACCTGATTTATGACCTAGGATGTGATCTATTCTGGAGAATGTTCCATGGGGACTAGAGAAGAATGTGTATTCCATTGCTTTGGGATGGAATGTTAGGAATATGTCTGTGAAGTCCATTTGGTCCAGTGTGTCATTTAAAGTCTTTATTTCCTTGTTGATCTTTTGCTTAGACGATCGGTCCATTTCAGTGAGGGGGTGTTAAATTTCCCCACTATTATTGTATTGTTGTTGATGTGTTTCTTTGCTTTTGTTATTAATTGCCTTATATAATTGGCTGCTCCCATGTTAGGGGCATAGATATTTACAATTGTTAGATCTTCTTGTTGGATAGATCCTTTAAGTAGGATATAATGTCCTTCCTCATCTCTTATTACAGTCTTTGGTTTAAAATCTAATTTGTCTGATATAAGGATTGCCACCCCAGCTTTCTTTTGGTGTCCATTAGCATGGTAAATGGTTTTCCACCCCCTCACTTTCAATCTGGGGGTGTCTTTGGTTCTAAAATGAGTCTCTTGCAGACAGCATATCGATGGGTCTTGTTTTTTATTCCAGTCTGATAGCCTGTGTCTTTTGATTGGGGCATTGAGCCCATTTACATTCAGGGTAACTATTGAAAGATAGGAATTTAGTGCCATTGTATTGCCTGTAAGGTGACTGTTACCGTATATTGTCTGTGTTCCTTTCTGGTCTATGTTGCTTTTAGGCTCTCTCTTTGCTTAGAGGACCCCTTTCAAGATTTCCTGTAGGGCTGGTTTTGTGTTTGCAAATTCCTTTAGTTTTTGTTTGTCCTGGAAGCTTTTTATCTCTCCTTCAATTTTCAATGACAGCCTAGCTGGATAGAGTATTCTTGGCTGCATATTTTTCTCATTTAGTGCTCTGAATATATCCTGCCAGTCCTTTCTGGCCTGCCAGGTCTCTGTGGATAGGTCTGTTGCCAATCTAATGTTTCTACCCTTGTAGGTTACATACCTCTTCTCCCGAGCTGCTTTCAGGATTTTCTCTTTGTCTATGAGACTCATAAGTTTTACTATTAGATGTCGGGGAGTTGACCTATTTTTATTGATTTTGAGAGGGGTTCTCTGTGCTTCCTGGATTTTCATGCCTGTTTCTTTCCCCAAATTAGGGAAGTTCTCTGCTATAATTTGCTCCATTATACCTTCTGCCCCTCTCTCTCTTTCTTCTTCTTCTGGGATCCCGATTATTCTAATGTTGTTTGTCTTATGGTATCGCTTATCTCTCGAATTCTGCCCTCGTGATCCAGTAGTTGTTTATCTCTCTTTTTCTCAGCTTCTTTATTTTCCATCATTTCATCTTCTATATTACTGATTCTCTCTTCTGCCTCATTTATTCTAGCAGTTAGCGCCCCCATTTTTTATTGCACCTCATTAATAGCCTTTTTGATTTCTACTTGGTTGGATTTTAGTTCTTTTACTTCTCCAGTTCTCCAGTTACTCCCGTCTCCAAGGGTTTCTCTAATAACTTCCATATTTTTTTCAAGCCCAGCTTGTATCTTTAAAGTGATGATTCTGAACTCTAGATCTGACATTGTACTAATGTCCGTATTGAGTAGGTCCCTGGCAGTCGGTACTACCTCTTGTTCTTTTTGTTGAGGTGATTTTTTCCGTCTTGTCATTTTGTGCAGAGGAGAATAGATGAATGAGAGAACAAAATGCTAGCAGAGTAACAACGTCCCCAGAAAATATACTCTAAACAAATCAGAAAAGACCTGAAGCAGTGGGAAAAGAAAGGTAAAGAGAGAAAAAAGAAAAAGAAAAAAAAGAAAAAGATAAAGATAAAGATAAAAACAAAAACAAAAACAAAAACAAACAAAACAAAACAACAACAACAAAAAAAAAACCCAGAATGTGATCAAATATGATCAGGCTGGTATATAGATCAGTGCCACACACTAGATTTGGGGTGTATTTTGGTCTTTTAGAAGAAAGTGCCTCCCAAAATTTTAAAGAAAGAAAAACTTATATATGTACAAAAATAAGGGTTGATATGATGAAGGGATGGAATATGACTGTAAAGATGGAAATTATAAAAAATTTTATAAAAGGAATTGATAAGAAGTTGTTTGAAAAAAGAAAGAAGAGGATTTAAAAAAAGAAAAAAGAAAAGAAAAAAAAAAGGGAGAGGATGTGATCAGGCAGGGGAATAGAAAACACCATATACTAGAGATTTAGGGTATATTTTAATCTGTTAGAGGAAACTATCTCAAAATTTTAAAGAGAGAACGTATATATATAAGCCAAAAATATGGGTAACTACTATGAAGGGATAGAATATGACTCTAAAAATGAAAAATAAAATTTTTTTTTTAAAAAAAAAGGGATTGATAAGATGTTGGTTGAAAAAGGGAAAAAGAAAAATTCAAAAAGAAAAAAAAAGAAAAAAAGACAGTTAAAAAAAAATTAACTTTGAAAGACTAAAGAATCATGGTAAAAAAGCCACGGATTCTATGTGCATTATTCCCCTAGCGCTGGAGTTCTGCCATTCTCATTGATCGGTAAACTTGGTCTTGGCTGGCTGTTCTCGCTGATCTTCTGGGGAGGGGCCTGTTGCCGTGGTTTCCAAATGTCTCTGCCGGAGGCGGAATTGCCCCGCCCTTGCCCCCTCCCGGCTAAGTAATCTGCTCGGGTTTGCTCTCCGGGGCTTTTGTTCCCTGCGAGCTTTCCGTACAGCTTTGGAGGCAGAGAGTGAAAATGGCGGCCTCCCAATCTCCGCCCCGGAGGAGCCGAGAACTCGGGGCCCCGCTCCTCAGTGAGCCCCCAGAGAAAAGCCGCCAGTCACTCCCGTCTCCCCGTCTCCAGCCGCAGTCCGTGCTCACCTGGCCTGTGACCGTGCGTTTCTATCTCTGGCACCCGACCCAGGTGGAGTCTCCAAACCCAGCAGATCCCTGCGGTGCACTCCCGTGCGGCTCCTCCCAGGGGTGGAAGGTGAGTCTCCCCGGATCTGCAGCTTGTTGGGTCCCTGCTGGAGGAGCAGGGGCCCGACTGTGCCGCAGATCACGGTTTATGGCAACCCCAAGCTGAGAGCCCGCGCCTGGGCTCCACCTCTGCAGCCAGCTTCCCTGCTCCATTACCTGGGAGCTCTGCCACACTCAGGCACCCCCGGTCTTTCTGTGACCCCGAGTGTCCTGAGACCACACTGTCCCGCGAGGGTTCCAGGCCCCGCTTAGCCACCGGAGTGACGTCCCTCAGCGGAGCCGACTTCTAAAAGTTCTGATTTTGTGCTCCACGGTTCTATCACTTGCCAGAGCGGCCGACGGAGGCCCCTCCCCCGCCGTCTATCCTCACGAATATCACCTCGGATTCACTTCTCTGCACGTCCTACCTTCCAGAAAGTGGTCGCTTTTCTGTTCAGAGAGTTGTTGCTATTCTTTTCTTCGATCTCCTGTTGAGTTTGTAGGTCTTCAGAATGGTTTGATCCCTATCCAGCTGAATTCCTGAGAGGAGACAAAATCCAGGTCTCCTACTCCTCCGCCATCTTGCTCTGCCCCCCGGAAATCCCCAAATTTTGTATATACTCTGCACAAATCTCTGTGTAATTCCTGAACCATGCATGCAATGCACAGACTCCACTAAAGATTAAAGAACCCAAATAAGAGTTTAGCTGCTTCCCAGTAGTCAGTTTGCATTTTTAATCCAATCAAATTAATGTGTGCTAAAATACAAAAGTCAACACTCTTTGGAGGAATATAACAGAGTTTCCACAACATAACATTTCACAATATCTAGGATAAAATCCAAAATTACTCAACCAGGAAAATATGATCCATTATCAAGAGAAAAGTATAATAAACAGTGACCCGTCCTTGATGATCATAAACTGGAAGTAGCAGACAAGGATTTTAAAGCAGCTACTATAACTATGCTCAAGTACATAAAAGAAAATATGTACATAATAATTAAATTTCAGCAGAGAAATATATTAAAAGGAAATTCTAGAACTGAAAAATACTATATCTAAAATTTTTAAAAATACATTTGGATGGATTTAATAGCAGAATGAAGATGACAGAAGCAAGTCAAAGAACTTGAAGTTAGGTCAACAGAAATAATTCAATATGAAGAACAAAAGACACAAAATTGAAAAAATATAAACAAAAACACAACACTGAAAAAAAAATAGAACTTCAGGGACCTGTCAGACAATATGAAAAGGCCTCACACATATATACAGAAGTGCAGTCACAGCAACAGACAAGAAAATAAAACAGAAAAAAAATATTTGAATAAAAATTACTGAAAATTTACCAAGTTTGGTAAAAATTTAAAATTATAGGTTCAGAAGTCTCAAAGATCCCCAAGCAGGGCTACTATGAAGAAAACTATATATGAGTACATGATACTCAAACTGCTGAAAACCAAAGATGACAAGTAAATCTTGAAAGTAGCCAGAGGAAATTGACACATTACATGTAGGGCAAGAAAAATTAGAACTGTCATTAACTTACTAAAGCTTCTGACAGCCAGAAGATGGTGAAACAACATCTTTAAAAGCTGCAGGGGAAAACATAACTGTCAACTCAGTATACCATATCTAGTGAAAATGTCCCCAAATATGAAGGCAAAATAAGGACATTTTTACATAAAAGAAAAGAAAACAATAAAGATATTACCAGCAGGCCTGTACTACAATAAATAGTAAAAGAAGTTTTTCAGGTAGAAGAGAAATGATAGCAGATAGAAACTTAAATCTTCAGATAGGAATGAAGAATATAAGAAATGGTAAATATCTGGGTAAATGTAAGAGTAGTATTTCCTTTTAATATCTTTAAAACTCAGGATTATTTAAAACAAAAATTACAGCAATGTCTTGTTGGTTTCAAAAGTATAATGAAATATACATGACAACTGTAGCATAAACAACAGGGGTAAATAAACCTATAGTATTGAAAGCTTTCTTCATTTCATGTGAAGTGGTATAATATTAACTCTGAGGAGATTGTGAAAAATTAAGGATGTAATTATAGAGCACCCATTAAAAGAAATAGTGCAAAATTACAAATGTGAAAAATAGATAAATTAAGATGGAATTCTAAAAATATTCAAAAGATCCCATTTAAGGCAGAAAAGGAGGGACAGAGAAACATACAAACAAACAAAAAAAGCAGAAGGAACCAACAAAAAACAAGTAACAAAATGGCAAACCTAAATCTACCATAACAGAAATTTCATTAATTGTTAAGGTACTAAAAAACAGCAGGAATTTTCAGAATGGATTAAAAAATCATAGGCACTCTAAAAGGATGCACATTATACTAAAAAATAAAGATAAAAAGTAAGATGTAAAAGTGGAAAATGAAAGTAAATGAATGGAAAAAGATGTACCATGCAAACAGTATGCCCAAGAAGGCTAAAGTGTCTATAGTATCAGATAAAAGAGAAAACAAGAAAAAGACTATTACAATAGCTAAAGAGGAAAGGAAATTTTGTGATGATAAAGGGCTTAATTCATTAGAAAGACAAAATAACAGTCCTTCAAAATATATAGAGCAAAAATTGACAGAATGGAAAGGAGAAATAGAAAATTGCACCATCTTAGTTGGAAATTTTAATACCCCTCTTAGTCTTGCTATAGCAAGTTGGTAGACCAACTGGACATAAAAAATAAAATACCAATTTAGAATTTTTTACATAGTTTAAACCAACGTTTAGTAGTGAAAGTAACAAAAAAACTTTTTGGACATTCAAGACTCTGAAAGCTTACCATCCATGCACCTGCACTAAAAGAACTATTAAAGGATATACATAAGCAAAAGAAATACAAACCACAGAAGTTGCTAAAATGTCAGCTATTTTAATATTAAAATAAAAACACAAAATCTGTAGGATTAAAATGGTAAAAATAAAAATCTAAATAGTAATAAGATTGCAGAAGGATTCCCAATGCATACTTAGAGCATATTAATACCTTTTCATGTTTAGGAAAAGAATAGAAATACTGAATAATGAAAGCCCTGTTTAGGAGAAGTTATAATTAAAAATGTATCTTTATATTTTAAGAGTAACACTAAAACAATAAAAACAGAAGTTATAGCTTTTGAATGATTAAAAAAAGAAAATTTCATCAATTTAAAAGAAAGCAAGGAAGGTAAAAAGAAAAAGAACAATAACCACAAAACACAAAGTTAAGGTAGTAGAAATAAGCCCAATACATGAATTGCCACCAAAAAAACTGCAATATTTCTAATTATAGCAATTATCAATTGATTGTTCTTTAATTCCAAATTATAATCTGCTTTCAAAAAACCAAACTAAAACAAAGAACAAACTGAGGATTGTTGGAGGGGAGGTAGGTGAGGGGATGGGTAATTGGGTGATGGGCATTAAGGAGGGTGCTTGATGTAATGAGAATTGGGTGTTACATGCACCTGATGAATCATTAAATTCTACCCAGAAACTAATACTACACTACATGTGAACTAATTTGAATTTAAATAAAATTTTGAAAAAAAAATACTAGTCTTGTAAAAAGCTTGAGAACAATATCATCAGTCATAATAAGGTCAAAGGTCGTTAGCCAAGAGGAAGAAATCTATACAATAATAGAAGAAATAATCCACCAAGAAGAAATAATATTCATGAATTGTATGTACCTAATAGCATAGGTATAAACATAAAAAGCAAAAACATTTTTTTTTAAGATTTTATTCATTTATTTGTCAGAGAGAGAGGGAGAGAGAGAGAGAGCACAAGCAGGGGGAGCGGCAGGCAGAGGCAGAGGGACAGGGAGAAGCAGGTTCCCTGCTGAGCAGGAAGCCAGATAAGGGACTTGATCCCAGGACCTGAGATCATGCCCTAAGCCAAAGGCAGCAGCTTAACCAACTGAGCCACCCAGGGATCCCAACAAAAACTTTTTTTTTTTAATTAAAAAAATTTTTTTTAATTTTTTATTGTTATGTTAATCCCCATACATTACATCATTAGTTTTAGATGTAGTGTTCCATGATTCATTGTTTGTGCGTAACACCCAGTGCTCCATGCAGAACGTGCCCTCTTTAATACCCATCACCAGGCCAACCCATCCTCCCACCTCCCTCCCCTCTAGAACCCTCAGTTTGTTTTTCAGAGTCCATCGTCTCTCATGGTTTGTCTCCCCCTCTGATTTCCCCCCCTTCATTCTTCCCCTCCTGCTACATTCTTCTTTTTTTTTTTTTCTTTCTTAACATATATTGCATTATTTGTTTCAGAGGTACAGATCTGAGATTCAACAGCCTTGCACAATTCACAGTGCTTACCAGAGCACATACCCTCCCCAGTGTCCATCACCCAGTCACCCCATCCCTCCCACCCCACCCCCACTCCAGCAACCCTCAGTTTGTTTCCTGAGATCAAGAACTCCTCATATCAGTGAGGTCATATGATACATGTCTTTCTCTGTTTGACTTATTTCGCTCAGCATAATACCCTCCAGTTCCATCCACGTTGTTGCAAATGGCAAGACCTCATTCCTTTTGATGGCTGCATAATATTCCATTGTATATATATACCATGTCTTCTTTATCCATTCATCTGTTGATGGACATCTTGGCTCTTTCCACAGTTTGCCTATTGTGGACATTGCTGCTATAAACATCAGGGTGCACATACCCTTTCGGATCCCTACTTTTGTATCTTTGGGGTAAATACCCAGTAGTGCAATTGCTGGATCATATGATAGCTCTATTTTCAACTTTTTGAGAAACCTCCATACTGTTTTCCAGAGGAACATACATCAAGAACTTTTTTCTACTGCTTCCCAGGGAACTAATTAAGAGGCTACAGATCAATCAGTTAAAATCTGTTCCCTCTTGGTGAAATGGTGGTATTCATGCTTGTCTTATTAAACTCAATGCTTTTGTTTTAACTAGATAAAACTTAATAGAAAAATATATACTAACATACATATATATGTAAGTATGCATGTGTGTATTTATATTTATACATATAGATAATAACAGACACAAAACGAGAAGAAAAAAGGAGAAACAAAACATGCCCCACAAAAAATCAGTTATCAGGCACAGAGGCCTACACAAAAGGAAATGGATCAATCAGGGGATAAATGAGGGGGGAGGATAAGAACTATAAAAGTCATGATGAACATGAGAGAGAAGGAAAGAAGGAACTAATTTCAAAGATCTGGATCCAGGGAACTACAAATAATAATTAAGATAAACAGAAAATACATTTCCTTTGAGAACTTGCATTATTTAAGTCATATAGTAAATAAGTCACATTCTTAACTATTTCATAAGTGAACAGGTTATCAACATTAAAGCAAAGTCATTGGCTCTAAAGTGTCTCCTGAAGTCTCTTTAAAAAAAAAAAAACAAATATATATATATATATATACAAATATATATATGTGTGTATATATATATATATATATATGATTGCATTTCATCAGGAGGTCATGTCACAAGGTATTTGCTTTGATGGAAGCTTTTTTTAGTTGGTTTTGTTTTTGTATTTTTTTTTAGTTTTTAGGTTTTCCAGCTTTTTTTATTTAAATTCAATTAATTAACATATAGTGTTTTATTAGTTTCAGAGATAGAGTTCTTAATTCATCAGGTTTCTATAATACCCAGTGCTTATTACATCATGAACCCTCCTAAATGTCCATCACCCAGTTACCCCATCCCCCATCCCTCTCCCCTCCAGCAACCCTCAGTTTATTTCCTATGATTAAGAGTTTCTTATGGTTTGTCTCCCTCTCTGATTTTGTCTTGTTTTATTTTTCCTTCCCTTCCACTATGATACTCTGTTTTGTTTCATAATTCCACATATGAGAGAGATCATATGATAATTGTCTTTCTCTGATTGACTTACTTCACTTAGCACAATACCCTCTAGTTCCATCCACATCATTGCAAATGGCAAGATTTCATTTTTTGATGGATGTGTAATATTCCATTGTATATATATACCACATCTTCTTTATCCATTCATCTGTTGATGGACATCTGCACTGTTTCTTTAGTTTGGCTATTGTGGACATTGTTGCTATAAACATTGGGGTGCTCATGCTCCTTTGGATCACTACATTTGTATCTTCAGGGTAAATAACTAGTAGTGCAATTGTTGGGACATAGGGTAGCTCTATTTTCAACTTTTTGAGGAACCTCCATACTGTTTTCCAGAGTGGCTGCACCAGCTTGAATTCCCACTGACAGTGTAGGAGGGTTCCCCTTTCTCCTCATCCTTGCCAACATCTGTCATTTCCTGACTTGTTAATTTTAGCCATTCTGATTGGTGTGAGGTGGTATCTCATTTTGGTTTGGATTTGCGTTTCCCTGATGCCGAGTGATGTGGAGCATTTTTTTCATATATCTGTTGGCCATTTAGATGTCTTCTTTGCAGAAATTTCTGTTCAAGTTTTCCATCCATTTCTTGATTGGATTATTTGTTCTTTGGGTTTTGAGTTTGAGAAGTTCTTTATAGATTTTGGATATTAGCCCTTTATCTGATATGTCATTTGCAAATATTTCTCCCATTCTGTCAGTTGTCTTTTGGTTTTATTGACAGTTTCCTTTGCTGTGCAAAAGCTTTTTATCTTGATAAAGTCTCAATAGTTCATTTTTGCCTTTGTTTCCCTTGCCTTTAGAGACGTGTCTAGCAAGAAGTTGCTGTGGCTGAGGTCACAGAGGTTACTACCTGTATTCCCCTCTAGGAGTTAGATGGATTCCTGTCTTATATTGAGGTCTTTCATCTATTTTGAGTCTATATTTGGTATTGTGTAAGATAATGGTCCAGTTTCATTCTTCTGCATGTGGCTGTCCAATTATCCCACCACTGGTTAAAGAGACTGTCTTTTTTCCATTGGATATTCTTTCCTGCTTTGTCAAAGATTAGTTGAGCATAGAGTTGAGGGTCCATTTCTGAGGTCTCTATTCTGTTCCATTGATCTGTGTCTGTTTTTGTGCCAATACCATGCTATCTTGATGATCACAGCTTTGTGATATAGCTTGAAGTTAGGCATTGTGATGTCCCCAGCTTTGGTTTTCTTTTTCAACATTCCCCTGGCAATTCAGGGTCTTTTCTGGTTCCATACAAATTTTAGGATTGTTTGCTCCAGCTCTGTGAAAAATGTCGATGGTATTTTGATAGGGATTACACTGAAAGTGTAGATTGCTCTGGGCAACATAGACATTTTCACAATGTTTATTCTTCCAATCCATGAGCATGGAATGTTTCTCCATCTTTTTGTGTCTTCCTCAATTTCTTTCATAAGTGTTCTGTAGTTTCTAGAGTATAGATCCTTTACCTCTTTGGTTAGGTTTATTCCTAGGTATCTTATGGTTTTTGATGCTATTGTAAATGGAATCAATTCTTTAATTTCTCTTTCTTCAGTCACATTGTTAGTGTATAGAAATGCAGCTGACTTCTGTGCATTGATTTTGTATCCTGCCACATTGCTGAATTGCTGTATGAATTCTAGTAATTTCGGGGTGGAGTCTTTTGGGTTTTCCACATAAAGTATCATGTCATCTGCGAAGAGAGAGAGCTTGATTTCTTTGCCAATTTGAATGCCTTTATTTCTTTTTGTTGACTGATTGCTGAGGCTAGGACTTCTAGTACTATGTTGAACAAAAGTGATGAGAGTAGGCATCCCTGTCGTGTTCCTGACCTTAAGGGAAAAGCTCTTAGTTTTTCCCCATTGAGAATGATATTCACTATGGACTTTTCATAGATGGCTTTTATGATATTGAGGTATGTTCCCTCTATCCCTATATTTTGAAGAGTGTTAATCAGGAAAGGATGCTGTATTTTGTCAAATGCTTTTTCTGCATCAATTGGGAGGATCATATGGTTCTTGTCTCTTCTTTTGTTAATGTGATCCATCATGTTGATTGATTTGTGAATGTTGAACCATCCTTGAATCCCAGGAATAAACCCCACCTGGTCATGGTGAATAATCCTTTTAATGTACTGTTTGATCCTATTGGCTAGTATCTTGTTGAGTATTTTGGCATCCATGTTCATCAGGGATATTGGTCTGTAATTCTCCTTTTTGATGGGGTCTTTGTCTGGTTTTGGGATCAGGACTCATAGAACAAGTTTGGAAGTTTCCCTTCCATTTCTATTTTTTTGGAACAGCTTCAGTAGAATAGGTATAATTTCTTCTTTAAATGTTTGGTAGAGTTCCCCTGGGAAGCCAACTAGCCCTGGACTCTTACTTTTGGGGAGGTTTTTGATTACTGTTTCCATTTCCTTGCTGGTTATTGGTCTATTCAAATTGTCTATTTCTTTCTGTTTCAGTCTTGGTAGTTTATAACTGTCCAGGAATGCATAGTTTCTTTCTTCCAGATTGCCTAGTTTGTTGGCATATAGCTGCTGGTAATAAGTTCTAATAATTGTCTCTATTTCCTTGGTATTGGTCATGATTTCTCTCCTTTCATTCATGATTTTATTAATTTGGGTCCTTTCTCTTTTCTTTTGGATAAGTCTGGCCAAAGGTTTATTGATTTTATTAATTCTTTCAGAGACAGCTTCTAGTTTCGTTGATCTGTTCTACTGTTCTTCTAGTTTCTATTTCATTGATTTCTGCTCTACTCTTTATTATTTATCTTCTCCTGCTTGGTTTAGGCTTTATTTGCTGTTTTTTCTCCAGATCCTTTAGGTGAAGGTTAGCTTGTGCATTTGAGATTTTTCTAATTTTTTGAGAGAGGCTTGAATGGCTATGTACTTCCCTTTAAGGACCGCCTTTGCAGTATCCCATACATTCTGAACTGATATGTTTTTCATTTTCATTGGTTTGCATGAATTTCCCCATTGAGAATAATATTCGCCATGGGCTTTTCATATGTGGCTGTTATGATATTGAGGTATGTTCCCTCGATCCCTACACTGTAAAAAGTTTTAATCAAAAAAGGATGCTGTACTTTGTCAAATGCTTTTTCTGCATCTATGCTTTTTTAAATATTTTTTAAGACAAAATAATCTGCATCACAAAAATATGTAAAATCTGAAAATTTGTATGACAGATTTTTTTTAATTAGATACTTTTAAGAACAAAGTAGTTAAAATAGTAATGCAGTTCATGATGAAGGTTGTTGAGTTCCTTCCCATTACTTTGACCTGTCACCAATGTGTGTGACATTGCTTGAAGCTAAAGAGATAAACTTCATGAATTCCCAACGTCCTCTTTGCCCTTGGGAAAGTAATGTCCACTGAAATACTCTTCAATGAAAAGCAGTTGTCTGGAAAGCCAAGAACTAGTACAAAACAAGCTAAAAAGAGCAGGTTCCTGTCTTCCATAACCCTGCTATCCAAGGCAGACAATACTGATGAGGCCAGAAGATTAAATTATGTCAACAAAATACAAGAAAATATAAGTTAGTTATTTAGAGATAAGAGAGATTGTTTTCTTGCTTCTGAACTGCTTGAAAGTAGGATCCATGTCTTTTTCAGCTGTTTTTCCAGGGACTAACACAAGGCCAGGCATAAAACAGGTACTCAGTGATTGATTGTTAAATGGAATTGAATTAAGAAGGCATTGGTGCCTTTAACTGGATCTGAAATGAAAAGGGAACATGAGAAAAGCCAACATGTATGGAGAACAATGTCTTTGGTAAAGGGCTGTTTTTACCCTCCAGCGCCTACTCATGTTTCTCCTGGTAAGTGCCCTGATGTAGTTCCCCTCCCTCTCAGCACATGGGTTCCAGGTGAGCCTCCACAGATAGCTTAGGGATAGTGTGCAACAGGGACTGAAGCCGGTTGGCATGGCACATCACCCTGGGCAATAACAATTAGTTCAGTGATGGGCACCTGACCCAATTAGAGACAAAAATAATTTTAAGAATCAGGGGTTAGAGGTACTCACTCTTTTGCATATGGGATTTGAAGACCAGACCACAAAAGATTAACAGCTGCTGCTGATCACAAGGGGAAGGCCCTCTTAGGATCAAAGTCAACCAAAACAATCCAGACATGAGAGAAAGAGAAACCCCAGCTCTGGCTGGCATTGGTTGATCCCCTGAATCCAGCTGGACCATGTGTCTGCCCCACAGTGTTATTTTGACACACAGCTTTCAGCAAAGGAAGGGGAACCATAGGATTTTTCCCCCATATTACACAGAATCTTTAATTTTCTCTGCTCTTGTCAGTTCTTACTGATACACCCCTTCCTCTTTGGTTCCCTCATCTATGAATGATTCCTGGTCCTCACAACCATCCTCCTTATTTTCTATGAGTCTGCTCATTCTACTTTTTTCCAAATACTTGAACTTATGTTCCAGAATTGTCTTATTTGTGTGCAGGCCTGTTTCCCTTCTGAAATATGAGCTCTCCCAGGCAAGGGATTATGTCTTATCCATTTCATATTCATAGAGCCCACACAGTTTAATTTCTGGAACATAGTAGGTACTCAAAGTAATTGTAGAGAGAGTGAGTATGGTGCTATGGAGAGAGCTGTAAAGCAAGTCCAACTAGGTTCCAACTAGCTACTTAACCACAGTATAAAATATTTTGGCATCTCAGGTTCCCCATATGTAAAATAGGAATAAGAGTACAACTTTCATGACTGTGCTGAAAAGCAAATGTTTGAAACATGTTCCTATGATGCTTAGCTTACAGAAAATCCTTAATAATTATTAGTTTTTCAATTTCATTCCCAATAAGTTTTGTATAAGTTGATAATTCAAGCAAGTGGTAAAGAGAATATGATGGAGAACTATAGTTACAGGAAAAAAAGAAGACCAAATTTAGAAGAGAAAGTAGAAACAAACATATTTTGGCAAAGGACTACATAGAGTGAAGAACACAGATAATTAAATGTAACCTAGAAGATAGGGGGACTCAGAGAGACCACCGATGATTTCACTAGGGTGCAGAAAAAAAGCAAAGAGCATGTTATCAGCTGGTTAAGAAATCCTCCTCCAAAGTTCTAACAATGTAACTGGCAGTAGCAATGGTAAACTATAATTTAACTGCTGTGAACACGTTGATTAGCCAGACTCTAATTCTCAGTTAGGGCTACCATCAGCTATTCCAGTAATTAATTGCCCAAATTAGTTGCAAGCATTGAGCTCATTGATAAACAACTTAATGATAACAAAGCATATGGTACCAACAAAAAAGAAACACTGAATATCCAATGTAGGGTAGAACTACCTTCTAGAAATTACCTTAATAATTAGTTGGTATCATTGTCTCACTAATTACTTAAGGTCCCAGGCCTTCCTATGGAATTTCCACTGAACCTTTCTGATGAGATTTGCTGACTGGAAATAACAGGAATAAACCTAAGTATCAGGAAAAAAAATCTAAATATCAGAATGAAGCAGACATCAAAACATGTATTCGATACATACATACTGTACAGATCAGTGAGTGAAATATCTTAGCCCACTAATCTTTTTTTCATTACTAGAAAAAAGCAAAGTGTAATTATGACAATGCATTTCTACTGACAGGGTGGACAGTGCCAATAAAGCCAATGAGACTTTATGTAGATCATCTCTAGCATTAACCATTTCTATTCAAATAATATAAATATATTCAAATAATAATATAAATTCAGGTACACAAATTTAGACATAGAGTGTAGCATCTTGGGTTTGGGACCCTTGGTGAATAGAAATTTCCAGATGGCTGACGTTTTTTGTGAAAGTTGACTTCATAATTTTATATACCCAAACTCTTTTATTTTAACTATCTTGGGTGAAATTCTTTTCAAAATAAATCACTTATTTGCCTGACTCCTTATACAAAGAATATTGACTCAAGTTTATCATGATAAATAACAATTATTAAAGTCTTGAATATTTGAATACCCTTTAAGTTAACATTTGCATTACTAGGAATTTGTCTTTATGGCATAGTCTTAAATTTTACTACAAGGATATTCATATAAGGTTTGTTTCATAAATAATTATTTATAAGATGTATAGTCAAAAACCATCAAAATAGTACAGATAAATGGTGAATAAAATACACAACATTTACAATATTTTTACAAGGTGAAAAATGACAAGGAACATGTCACACTTTTTAAAAAGGAAAATATGTTACTATGAAAATATTAATTGTGATATTGTACAATGACACAGTGGTGATGAGCATAGAGCTGTTTGCTCTAACACACACACACAAAAATCGGGCTGCCTTCTAGTCCTTTTCAGGTCTTGTGCCTGAGTTTTAAAATGTTTCTGCCTTTCTCCACTGCAGTACAGCATGTGCTCTGTCTTCTCAATATGGACAGTACCTCTGTCCATAGCAGCCCTCCTCCATTCTCATTCTCCTAGAATCATGAGCTCGAATAAGATGTCAGGGATCCTTGAAACCCATGACCTTCCGGGTGCTCAAGTCACCTCAATGACAACTCTATCAAATGCCATTCAGCTGAAACTTGTACCCACACACTTATGACAACTTCTCCCTCTGGCTGCTTATCGCTCCTTTCAGTTTTGCAAATCTCTTTCTATTAGTTCCCCTACAATGTTGACATTTTGGTTTTAGGGATAGCCCTTGGAGCCATACAAATCTAAACACCTTTCCAGTTATAATTCTCAAAATATTTAAAAATAACTATCATAGTACCCAAAATCTTCTCTGTTCCTTCATTTTTTCATTCAATCAATGAGTCATTATTTACCCCCTACTTTGTGCTGGGCACTGCTCTAGACACTGGTAATATAGTAATAAATAAGATTAAGAAGGTCTCTGTCCTCATCAAACTCACATTTTAGTGAGGAAGATAATAAACAAGAAAATAAATAAGTAAACAAGATAATTACAGAGCACAATAGGTATCAGGAAGAACTGAAGTAGGCTTCTGTTACAGGAAGGTACTGGAAGAGACTGAGTCCATAGGGAAGGCACCATATCTGAGTAGACATGAAAGTTGAAGCTCCACCCACGGGGAAACCTAAGGAGAAAGCACTGTAAGCGGAAGGAACAGCATGTGAATTCACTCTTAAATAAGAAAACTCTCAAAATGATCAAGGAATATAAAGGAAGCAACTGTGGCTGGAGAGAGTGAGAAATGGGAGGAGCAGGGGTTATGAGATAAGGTGGAGAGGTAGGAAGTACCAGATCATGTAGGGACTTGGTAAAAGGCTTAGACTTCTTTCCAAATGCAATGGCAAGCGACAGGCATGAGTGTAATAACATCTGATTTATAATTAAAAGAACCTTCTCGCTGCCTAAACTTTACAAATTCCTGTAACCATTTCTCACAGGAATGATTTGCACTGCTTCTCTTGGTCCCACCCCTCTAAGCATGTTCTAGTTTTTCTACATTCTTCTCCAGAAGGGAGCCCACAGCTGAAGGCAGTGCTTTGAGTGTGATCTGATCATTCAGAATAAGGTGAAATAATCACCTCTCTTACCGGGGATCTTCTTCTATTAATTTAGCTAAAGATTAAGATCTCCTACAATGTTGGAAATCATATTAAGAAGCTTATTAGTAAATAAACTCTGTTTATTACTCAAAGCAGTATAACTCTGTTTATTACTGCTCAAAGCAGTAGTTCTCAACCTTGCCTGACCATTAGAATTACCTGGGCAGCTTTGAAGAAAATCCCTGGTATCCAGACAACATCCCAGACCAATTAAATCAGGATCTCTGAAGGTAGTCTTAAACATCCCCAGGTGGTTTCACTGTGTACCCAAGGCTGAACGCTGGAGCAGAATGGCTAGCCCTGGGCTTCCCAAACTTTAATGAGCAGAGGAATCATCTGAAGATCTAGTTAAAATGTATACTCTGATTTCATGGGTCTGAGGTCTGTATTTCTTAATAGCTTCCAGGTATACCTTTGCTGCTGGGTTAAGAACCACACTGTGAGTAGCAAGAGGTAGCCCAAAAGTTCTCATAGCATGCACCAGAATCCCTGGGAGGGTTTGTTAAAATACAGGGGTTGCTGGACCCCATGCTCAGAGATTCTGATTCAGTAAGTCCATGGTAAGACCTGAGAATTTACATTTTTAACAAGTTCCCTGTCGATGCTGATGCTGCTTGTTCAGGGATGACACTTTAGATCCATTTCTGCTATCTAGCAAGGAGGAAACACATGAACTGTGGGTTCTGCTCTTGAGAGCACAGACTTTCTAGTTTTGACTTGCCTTATGCAGAAAAATTCTCATCTCTTTTCATTCTCCCCTGAATTCCATCTAGGCACATGGTTACGTATGGTCTCAACAGGAAAATGCTAGCTAAAAGGCAGCTTATTCCAGGAAGGAAAAATATGACAATGACAAGCCAGAAAATGTGCTTTGGTGAGAGGGAAATTAATCTGGAACATTGAAGCCAGCCCCGATAAATTTCATTAAGAAAAGTTTATGTTAAATTTTGAATTATCTCCTTCTCATAGATTTTAGCTACAGCATGTAACCAGTCTCTCTACCTAGTAAGATCTCGAATATTCTGAGTTCTTTTGTTTTCACTGTATATCTGCCTATCCACTTTCTTGTCTGCTTGGTTTCAGTGCATCTTTGTGTCTCTTGCTTGTGAACATGCTGCATAATAGAGGCTAATAAAAATATATGCTACTAAAAAGTAGAGAGTTGGGCGCCTGGGTGGCTCAGTTGGTTTAAGCGACTGCCTTCGGCTCAGGTCATGATCCTGGAGTCCCTGGATCGAGTCCCGCATCGGGCTCCCTGCTCGGCAGGGAGTCTGCTTCGTCCTCTGACCCTATCCCCTCTCATGTGCTCTCTGTCTCTCTCATTCTCTCTGTCTCAAATAAATAAATAAAATCTTAAAAAAAAAAAAAAAGAAAAAGTAGAGAGTTGAGTACCATAAATAGAAAGTAAAGTGAATTGCTCTTCCAGCACCAAGTGTTTCTCAGTAAGCATTTTTCTGAATAATGTATTTCCTTCAGGCTCATCTGCATACCAAAAAGTTGACAGATATATTACACTTCATCTGTTATATATATATTTCTGATGTGACATCATTCATTTCCTTTTGCTGTTTATCATCCTAAGAATGATTATTTAAATAGTTTTATTTGTAAAATATGTTTAATAAACCAGGAAGTTTGTTTTTCCCTATATTAATACTTATTTACTCAATAAAAAAAGTCATTGGTGATGTCCAGGAACTACAAAATAATAGATGATTAACTGTCTATAATGTAGTTTAAAAAAACTACCAAGCTTAGCACTCTTCTATGAATCAGTTAAAAATTCAGTGTTATGATATAATCAAGGTCTTTTATTAAAAAACGCTAAAAAGGGGGACCTGGATGGCTCAGTTGGTTAAGCATCTGCCTTCGGCTCAGATCATGATCTCAGCGTCCTGGAATCGAGTCCCACATCAGGCTCCTTGCTCAGCCGGAAGTCTGTTTCTCCCTCTCCCTCTCCCTCTGCCCCTCCCCCTGCTCATACTCTCTCTCTTTCTCTCTCTCTCTAATAAATAAATAAAATTTAAAAAAATAAAAATAAAAAATAAAAAAACCCAAAACAATTATGGAACAATTCATCTCAAAATAGCATGGATTCTTACAGCTCTAAATTATAGTATGAAGATGCAAACTGCATATTGTCAAACCAGACATGAAAGGTAGATGATTGGAAATCTCTAAGTGTTCTATCAGCTACCTGATATTTTCTGAACAAAGGACAGTAATAAAAGGTACCTAACAGAGGTCCTTTTCCTACCTGATTTAAAATGTCAAAGCAGGAGCGCCTGGGTGGCTCAGTTGGTTAAGTGTCTGCCTTCAGCTCAGGTCATGATTCTGGAGTCCCCTGCTTAGTGAGGAGCCTGCTTCTCCCCCTGCTTGTGCGCTCTCTTTCTCTCTCTCTCAAATAAATAAATATAATCTTTTTTAAAAATAAAGAAAGAAATAAAATGTCAAATTGTTTTTTAAGGCTTCTGATAAGAAATAGTCTCTGAAGAATCACAAAAGAAGGAAGGAAGGAAGGAATGAAGGAAGGAAGGAAGAAAGGAATGTTCTCTTCAAATTGCATTTTATTATTTTTAAGAAAAGAGAAGAGAAAGATTGACTTGAGGACTTACTCATAGTAAATCTATTCTGGCAGAAACCCAAACATGAACTAGAAGTTTTACATTAGAAAGTGGCATTTGATTGACATTTTCCTTGCCATCAGTCTTAACAGTTTAAGAAAATCAGTAAGTTAACATGGAGTGCCTTGCAAAGAAGTATAGAAGAACCAAAGGATATACCAAGGCTCAGATTCTTTGTAATAAATGTTAAAAAGGTAAATTTGGGGGGATGAATTCAATGACATGCTAAATTTTGAATTATCTCCTTCTCATAAATTTGAGCTATAGCATGCAACCAGCTTCTGATTTCATTATTGACTCATTTCATGGATTACACAGTGTTGACCAGCTCCAGGATTCAGGCTGGAACTGCATTGTTGAAGTCAGCAGGTTCTGAGTATTGCTGGTGCACACAGTCCGATATGTTTCTAAAGTTAGCCCTTCCAGGAAAACCTTGGAGGTTATTAGCATTTTGGCAGCTAAGGCAAAATGACCAAAAGCCCCTGCAGCCAAAATAGCTCTACCTATGAATTACTATTCAAGCCAATATGTAGGGTGTATAATTTCTTCTGTGACAAGAGATGGGAGAAACTGAAATTGAACTACTGGAGACAACGTTGCTTAAAAAAGAAAAAGAAAAGCCATTTCAGAAAAAAAACAAGCCCAGAAAGTAATTATAAATGTAAAATATCCTGATTGAGAGAAAACACTACCTGGAGTTTCACAAAGTCCTTTAGAAGCTAGTATTAATTAAAACTTTCATTAAGAGCTCGGAGTGAAGATATTAATAGTAATCAAGCTTATAAATGATTAGAAGAATTACACAGTTTTTAAAAATTAGAATTAAAGTGGAATATGAGCCTGAGAAGTTGGAGAAACAGGTTAAAAACAAGAAAAATGATTCATTCGATAAAGGAAAACAGTGACATGGTTCGCACGGAAAACAGTGACATGGTTCGCACAGAAAACAGTGGGTACTACAAAATGCTAATGAGAACAGAACACAAAAGAGCATAAGAAAAATGAAAGATGCTAATAATGTGTTACCAACACAAAAATTCTATAATACATTTATCCTACATTAAGTATAGTATTTAACACAATTGAGTGAATTTTATTTGCATTGCTCTGTTTAGTACCAAGTGAAGTTCATTCTAGGAGAATTATATAATAAAAGAGACACTGATTGTAACATTTTGAAGAGAAGAGAAGAATTAGTAGAAGGTTAGGAAAGAAATACCTTCAATATGAAGGTTACAGGAATTCGTTAGTCCAGAAAAAAAAAGGCAAAGTGAAAATGATAGAACTCCTGAATAATATATACATGGAAAGTAGTACTTGGTGTGATGGTTAAGAGACTTTATAGACAGAGAGAGAGAGACGTGGGCTTGAATCCTACCTCTTCAACTTCCTACTGTTCACAGAAAAGAGCATGACTTGGTAAGTTACCTCACCTTCTCAATTTCCTGATCTGTAGAATGCAGAAAATAATACTACCTAGGTTTATAGGTCTGTTGTGAGAATAAGTGAGAAAATAGATTAGTAAGAGCTTGCACAGGTTTCTGAGTCTCATTGCCTTTGTTAATTAAGAAAATTTAGTTATGGGGGCACCTAAGTGGTGCAGTTCTTTAAGCATCCCACTCTTGGTTTCAGCTCAGGTCATGATCTCAGGGTTGTGAGATCGACTCCCACAACCGGCCCTACGCACAGGGCAGAATCTGCTTGAGATTGTCTCTCCCTCTCCCTGACCCTCCTGCTTGTGCTCCCTCTTTCTCTCTCTCTAAAATAAATAAATACATAAATCTCTTTTTAAAAAAGATTGAATTTAGTTACAATAATGCTTTTCTAAAGTGAAAAACAGGAAATACTAGTCTACCTCCCAACTATGGATTATTTTAAAACCAAGTCGTCTTTTACCCAAAATAAAGGGAATGGTCTAAATCAGATTCCCAAACTTGCAAACAAAGCTTATTTAAAATATTTTACTACATTCTACAAATTTGGGCTATAGTTTGCTCTTGCTCTTTTTGTCCTTTTTAACTTTTAAGATTTCTAAACATAATGTGTTCTTTCCTACCTAAAACCTTTATATCCTCACTCTCTTCTCATTCCTCATACATATAATTTGAAGTCTACGATTTCTAGTGTCTTTCTCAAAAGGCCTACATTTCTTGTTACTTCTCTAACTACTTTGATCAAATGTTGGCTGCCCGGAATTTCATATAAAATGTGAGGCACTCCATGAGGTTAAGATATTTGGTGAAAGTAAGCTCTAACACTATAACCAAATGCGCCATTTTGTGTATTTTATTGTGTATAGTCATCAAAAAGATTTTCATGTATCTTTAGGAGACCTTACTAAAGAAAGGTATGGTTTTTTCTAGTTCACTGGACTCCTAAGTGCCCACAGGGGAGAGAACATATGATACATGTGAGAGGTGTGAATATGAAATCAATCCTGACGAGCTCCCAGCAGTCCTTCATCATTCATGAATCCTGTCACTGAGACCCGGAATATCTGAAGTGTCAGATGAAGGAAAACTTGGCTCCAATTTCATTAAAATAGATCATTTAGTAATATGAATGCTGTTAAAGATGAAAATGCTTACATTAGAAAAAAGATAATTCAGAGACTTCCTCTGATTTCTGAAATAAAATTGATTATTCAATCACATATTTTTACAGGCAATGTGAGAATTTAGGGCTAGATACAGCAAATATCTTGATGTCAGACAAGAAAATATTGAAGAGATTTTCACTAGGAAGTCTAACAATAATCTTAAACCTAATAAATCCCAAACTGAATTCTTTCTTTTCCCCCTAGACAAAATTTAACTTTACCTGAGCCCTCTGCTCCCACCCTTTTGCATTCAAAGAAATGGATAACCCAAAGCACCACCCTGCACTCAAATATTCCAAGATAACCCATCTCCACCCTTCCTCAAGGACTCAGGTAAGAGCCCTCTCCATCCTTCTCATGACTTCCATTAGACAACCTGATGATTGCCTTGCCTACCTGCCTCTCCCTCAAAGCTCCTTTCTTTCTTCTTGAGATGGTCCTTGTTATTAATGATCTTTCTCCCTATTGCAACAGACTGAATAAAATCATCTCCTTAAATGTCTGGTGCATTTTGTTTTTCACACACCAGAAACCTGTTCCAACTCTTAGCTCAATTGATGGTAGTCCATCTTGATAGTGGCTCAGGCCACAAGCCTTAGGGTCATCTCTGGTTCCTCTCTTTCCCTCAAACATCCCCATCTGATCTATCAAGAAATCCTTTTGATTTGAACATCAAACCATATCCAGAATCTAGCCACTGCTGAACAACTTCTTCACTACCATTGATCTGAGCCACTATCATCTCTTACATAGATTATTGAAATAACCATCCGACTGGACTCTCAGCTTCCACCCTTGCCTGGCTATTGGATATTCTCAACAAAACAACATGAGCAAACTTGTGAAATTTAGATCATGTTATGTTCAAAGGTTTTCCACAGGTTCCTAAATTCAGTCAGAATTCTTACAGTGGCCTAGAAGTTCTCTGCAATCCAGGCCCCCATAATATCTCTGACATCATAACCTACTACTCTCCCCTGCTCACTCCATTCTGGCAAACAAAACTGGCCTCTTTTCTCTTTCTTGAATATGCCAAGCACGCTCCTGCCTCAGAATCTTTGCCCTGGCCATTGCCTCTGCCTTGAGCTCCCTTCCTTCAGATAAGATACGTAAGTCATTCAGTCAACTCCTCCAAGTATTTGTTCAAGTGTCACTTTCTCAGCAAAGCCCACCTTAACCACCCTTTAAAAAATTGGGCATACGAACCAGGATTCCACATCCCACTATCATGTTCTACGTTTCCAGAGAACTTTACTCCTCTAAATACACTCTAGAATGTCTTCATGTTTGTGTTTATTGTCTCTCTCTCTCTAGGAGGGAGAAGCATTTTTATGTTTTATTCATTGATATATTTCTTAGTTCCTAACTCTTTTCTCTTTCATTGATATATCCGTAGTACCCAGAGGAGTTTTGGTACATAGTAGGTAGTTCAATAAATATTTGTTGAAAGACTGATTGGCCAGATAACTAACTCGACTGATTGAATGAGTAAGTGGAATTGCAATACTAGCTATCTCTCTGTAGTAATAACGAGTACAATAATGAAGCTATGCACTGATGACCTGGATTATTTTCCATTATGATTCTGTTGGACTTTTTCCACACCATTACCCCTAGTTCTCTTTCCAGGCTCTGAATGTGGTAGGAAACACTAGTATTACTGTGTATCTGGCACCACGGACACTTCTTATGCATTATCATAGTCACACAGCCCTAAATAATAAGGAAATGGCATAAGCTAAGTTGTGAAACAGTAAGAGTATGTCCATAAGATAATTCTGTTTGTGAATTCATTAGAAACTTACAGGCCACCTGTTGAAGGAGTGTGTATCAAAACCTGTACTGCCAAGATCAAGCCCTAGGCTACCGGGCATTCAATCAAGTCAAGAATGTTCATTCAGGTCTTGATAAGATCTGTAAAGAGTAGCAGAATGTGAGTTGGGGAAATTAGAGACTCTTCAGCTCTCTGCACCATTGAGGAGAGATTCTTGAGTGGGCTAGAAGAGGACCACAGGTTTTATTTAAAATTTCTAAAAATAATTATTTAAAAACAAAGCTTTTATTTATTTATTTGAGAGAGAGAGTGAGTGAGCAGGAGGGAGGGAGAGGGAGAGAGAATCTGAAACAGACTACATGCTGAGCTCAGAGCAGGATGTGGGGCTCACTCCCACGATCGGGAAATCATGACCTGAGCCCAAACCAAGAGTCAGATGCTTAACCAACTGAGCCACCCAGGTGCCCCTCTAAAAATAAGTCTTAAGGGTTTTTTCCCAACCAGTTCATTTTCAATTCACCTATTAATTACACTGATTTTATTTGTCAGTGGCTCAAAAACTTGAGGATGAATCTGTGTGCATTCTAACAAGACTGTCCAGTAAGTAATCTAGAACAATTAAGTCTGAAGGAAACAACTGGAGCTTAGAATCAGAAAGACTCAGTTCAAACCCTGTACCAACCACTTATTATGTATATTTGGGCATGTTTTTAAATCTTTTAACTTAAATTCCCTCATCTAGAAACTGAGAACAATAATCTGTGCTTCAGAGAGGTTGTAAGGGTGCAGATAGATCTCCAGGGAGTCAGATACCAGGTGTTGCTCCTACTCGCAATTAAATATATGCTGCCTTCATTTTTTATCTTCCTGAGGTTTGGGACCAACGAAGAAGTCTCCCTCATTCAAATGCCAACTGAGAATTAAAGAACTCTGCTTAAATTGCTAAACATTCTCCCAGGTTTAGGTACTTTCTGTCATAGGTTTTTCTGTTCCTTGAACACTCCCAGATTGGTCATACCTTGAGACTTTGATCTCTGCCTGGAACCCTTTGTCCCTTTTCATTACAGGCCTTCATTACAGGGGTGGTATCTCAGAAAGTCCCTTCCATTAATGATGGCTTCTTCTCGGCCTTCTTACTCTCTATCATAGCACCCTATTCCTTAAACTCTATAGCATTATTAAAGCTATTTTGTTTGTTAACTTGTTTATCTCTTTATTCTCCACCACCACCAGAATGCACATTCTTAAGGGCCTTGTCTGAATTGTTTACAGCAGTATCCCCAGGACTTAGAAGATTGGTAGGCTCATTAGTGAATGCTCAAAAATCAGTTGCTTAATAAAAGAATTAAAAAGAAGAATTTGTATCTAGTCAGTATCAGTTCCTTTCTTTAAGGAGGAGCAAGTATCCCGGATGCTGATTGCTAACCAGGGGAGGGGGGGGGTCCTGGGGCATGCATCTCCTCTCCCCCACGGACTCCGCCCCCAGAGTGCAGGGAAAAGGGAAGCTTCATCTAGTTCACATAGATTCCTGCATCACTCATCCATTCCTCACATTCTTTGTTGATGGACAGTCCCAACTGGGACAGCTGAAGAGCACATTAACTACTCAACAGCAAGACCCTGACCTCTGAGGATTCTTTCCTACTCCTAAACTATCCTCTTCTTTTGAAACAACCCCCACTCCTGAATTCAGCCAGATTTATTTCACTCAAGCTTCTGATAAACATACAGTTTTCATCCCTGGATTCATTCTCGGGCTTGAGTCTAGCTTTGCTTCTGGCACAAACACTACCTGAGCCTCTTTATATGGCTTGGACAATTTGAAATGATGGGATGATAAAATATGAGAAGAGAAGGAAGAGAAGACTTACTATTTTTGTACTTGTGATTATTTGAACAGATTCTTTTGGTCCCATTATTGTTCCAATTTATTAAATTGAGTTAAAATGTATATTTCTGGAATTCTCTCTTAACATTGATAAAGTATAAACATAATCATCTATTATATTAGAACACAGCAATTAAAATTCTTAATTGTTATGTTGACTATTAGAATAGAGGGTAGCCAATTTCCTATATATCTTAGATTTCATGGAATTTCAAGGATTGTAGTATATTCCATTCCATAATGTTATTTTTTTTACTTTGTTTTTTTTTACCTTTTTTTTCTTTTTTTTTTTTTCTTTTATTCCGTAATGTTCTTATACCGTTCTTGCCACTATGTATACAAGTTAGTGTCTGGATAGAGATTTTGCCTCTAAAAGAAACTATAAATTACCACAGTAGGTCTAAACTGGTTCACAAAAGAATAACTTTGCAGTTATTTACCTCTCTAAAAAGATAATTTTCCAACTTCAGGAAGTTTATTTTTTATAGAGCAAATGTAATGTAAGAGTGGATATATACTTTGCCTCGTAAAACTTATAAAATCTAGAAAAGATAGTCTGTGTGTGTGTATAATGACTGCAATTGAAATAATCAACAAATACAATAGGGAAAAGGCCAGTCCCTGCAGTTTCATGTTCTACTCTTTTACCCTGTACTGAGTGGCTAAAAGGTTCATGACAAAAGATTTTCTAATAGCAAGCAGACAAAAAAATAATGGCTTTTGTCCTGGCACTTCAAGGAGATTATGGTCCATTTTTTATCGTATTTGTTCATGAATATTGACTTTATTTAATTTTTATTAAATAAAATGAATTTAATATGCATTCATTTACCTACTTTATTTTATACATATGTAGGGATACTTTAGTACTGTAGGATTTCTCTAGAAAATTAGACTCACATAGTTGACAGAATGAAATAGTTTTCATGTTCTGATATTCTTTTGTTTGTTTTCTTTGTTCAATAGCTCTGTGTCCAGAGGTTTCATTTTTAAAATCTGCAATTTACCAGAATTCTTTACCTTAACTGTCATATGAGTTGATGGTTCAAGACAGCGGTCTTACATCTTTGTATAGAGGGAAAAAGCACAGCAAATTCTCATCCTTTTAAAAATAGAACTAGGTCTTGGATTCTTTTATGTTGTTACCCAATTTAAACAATGATTCTCTCAAACAAAACAGGTCTTCATGAACTTCAATAATATTTAACTAAATAAACTATTTTTATTAATCACATATAGAAAGTAGCATTTCTCCTAGCATTATTTTATAAATATTCTATTTCTTACCAATCTTATTATAAGTACTATTAATATTTAAAATAGGTATAATTTATTAGCAATAATAATAATCCTCAAACATTATAAGTGCATAAGGGAATTGTCAAATTGAGAGTCAGTCTGAAACTAGAGAAGAATTTCAACAAAATACACAGGAAAACCAAAACAAGAAATACTAGAAAACAGATTCATATGTTACTAGATAATTGAGATGACTCCCCCAAATTGCAAAAGGAAAAATTTAGAAACATCAAAAGTAAGCAAACTATGTATGATCTTAACAACTGGAGAGTTGGATGTATATATTAGCTGAATATTTTAAAAGCTGAAGTTCTATCACATTTAAGTGGAAATTCAGAAGATGGTGCAAATACACATTGCATCATCAGGTTTCTTAAGTCAACAGACAAATGCTAAGTCAATTTTACTGAAAAGTGCTTTCTTGTCCCTTTTCTATTCCCATCTTTGGTTTATATTGGTTGGTATGAGGGAAAAAAAGAAAGATTAAAGTGAGATAAGAGAAAAAAAGTAGTAGAGCATTGAGCAAGATAAAGAATTTGGGGAGAAAAAATAAGCTATGTCCTTTTACTAATGGAACATCCAAGGCCCAATTAGAAACTTAACAGTTTTTAGCATGTATGAATGGGACTGTGGAGGGGGGGTAACTAATACAAATCAAAGCAACCAAATTAGATAATCTCAAAATATTTTTCCACCACTACTGTTTAAAGAATCTTTTTTTCCCCAATGAAAGTATACTCAAGAGTTCTCTCTGATGGATAATTTTTTAAAGTGTGCATTGCTATGAAAGCTAAGCAATTCTGAAATTCTTGTTGAAATTGAAGAAGCAAGAGATTTATAGTTTAAGAATTCATTATGAAAATTCACCCTTTTTTGTCTTGGTTTCAGAAAAGATTCCACAGAAAACAGCCAGGGTTGCCCAGAGGGAAAACTAAGGCTCAGGGTTCCAAAGTGAATAGTGAATCAAAAATCCTGGAAATATCATGAGGCTAAGGAAAAGGTAAATGTATTGATTTAATGAATGCATTTACATGATGATTGACAAGTTAGCATCCAGGTTCCACTGCCCAATATTTCTGGGAAGGGGAGGGTAAGGGGATTCTGGCAGCTTGTGCCTACTATTTCTGTGCTGCCCAGGGCCACTTTATCAGGAGAGAGGGGAAGGACAGGGTCTGCGTTAGGAAATAGATCACTAAGCTTGCTTTGAACTCTTGTTCACCACTACTTTATGTGTCAGCTTGTCTTTGTGTTGGTAGAAGGAAGAAGAAAAAGAAAAACATAAGACTGGCCTTTAGATTCTAAATCAAAGCTCTACTCTGTTGATTGCTGGTGTGGCTTGTCAAAGGCGAAGCAAGTAGGGACATTGAAATTCCTTGTTTCTACAAACCAGGAGCTGAGGGGCTTTTGTTTTGGTTTGCGTTTTGTTTTTTTTTTGTTTTGTTTTGTTTTGTTTTGTTTTAATTCTAAGTATCAAGAAGAGGATTTTTCAATGTATCTTACATTTACCTTAAAATATCCCTAATACTTATTTTTTCCAATTTGGCCCTTGGAGAGGATAAAGCAAAGTGAGAAAACACCTTAAAAGGGAATCTATAGAAGGTGTGAGGAGGCTTCCCTTGTTACCTAATTTCAGAACCAGAAAGAACCAGACCACTGCCCCTAACACACTCTTTCTTGATAGTGACCCCTAGGTTCAAAGACATTAAATCAGTTGCCCAAGAGTCCCACTCAGAAAGTCAGGTCAAGATCGTCCTCTCCGGATTGCCACTTTGTCCTCCTTACGCTGCCCTATGCTGCCTCTAGCGTTAGATCAGGAAATTATAAGGAAGAGTGGGGACAGGAGAATAGGAGAAAAGCTGGAGAGGGTCAAAGATATTTCTAAGGAGGCCAAAAAAAAAAAAAAAAGTGGAATACCTAAATCAAGATGTTGGAACCTTTCCCCGGACAAAAAATAAAATAAAATAAAAAATAAAGCACCCTGCTCGTCCCAGGCACTGAACGCACAGAACAACAGCTCCCGCTGAATACCTATGATGCTTACTTTCAACTTTGGAAGATCAGCCTAGGCAAAGAAAGTTAATCCCTTCCCTCTTGCTCTCCACACCTTCCACTCTGATTCAAGTGACTGTCGTTCCTCGAACATTTCGTGGGCTTGCTCTTTATAACACATTTCCTCACCTGAGTCTTAGACGTCTTTTTCAATTCTCTCCCCCCTCACAATTCGCAAATCGTTATCCTGGGCTTTTGTAAGCTGTAAACATCCACACTGGCACCTTGGGTGGACAGGAAAGATCGCTGGACTCCTTATTTCAGCGAAAGTCCAGAGACCATGCCCGCCACTACGCCAACCCCCGCCCCGGCCCCGCCACAAACACCCACCATTTATACACACTCGGAAGACCCTCACAGATCATTTCTGTAGAAGAAGGGATGCATTTTGTGGCTGCTGGTGCACAGTTGGTGAAAATCGTGGAAAGGAGGGCGGGGGACTGCATCCGTGCCTGTGCCGAGGCGCGGAGTGGGAACAGCCTGCACGTGTCCGCTGCCGGCCTGCCCCACGACCGCTGGTTGGTGCCACGGTGGGCAAAGGCAACACGGCAGGGTGGAGGGCGGCGAGGAGGGTGGCGCTGGCGCATGAAAGGCGTCTTTGTGCGGAACTTGGGGGTGAGGGGGCGGTGAGAATGGAGAGAGCTGAGCCGGGACTTGGAGGCTGGGATTCTGGGGCGCAGCTACCAGCCACTCCTCCGCGGCGCTGCAAAGGTCCGGGTAGTGCCGACAGGGGGCGGTGTGGCGCTGGAGGGGTGGGGTGAAGGCCCCTAGGTTTGGCCTTCTTTGAGACCTGACGCGAGAGAAAGACACTTCGAGAAAGCGGAGGGAATTGAAGGATTTGCCTCCCGCCCCCTTCCCTAGGTGGCCGGGAGATCGCGCTGGCTGGAAGGGCGCAGCCCCTCGCCCGGCGCTCACTCAGCAGTCAGGGAGGCGAGAGCGCGGGTCCCGAGGCGGAGCCTCCGTCCTGCCGCCGGGTATCGCTGCCCCCATCTGGGGGAGAGAGGCGGGCGCCGTGCTGCCCTCCCTCTGCGCCCCCGCCGCGTGGCTTGCGGCTTATTTTCCCAGCTGGCAAGCGTCGCGCTGCAGACAAGGGAATGCCTGTGGTGAGTTGTTTATTTTGTCGAAGTTTGCGGTGGGCCAGGGGGACGTGGGGGGCGCGCGGCAGGCAGAGGCCCGGACTATTTTGTTTAGGTCTTGGTCCACCTGTGTGGTATAAATCTGCCAGCCTCAGGGCGGCGGGGGGCCAGGGTGAGAAAACCCCAATTCTCCAAAAGGCCACTCTAGCAGACCTAGAACCACATTTGATTCTCCACTCCTGGAATGGCTAGATCCTAGCTTCCACTACTCCCCATACCCCTGATCATTGCTTCCCGCACCCGTTGCGTACAGGGCTAGCGCTGTAAAGGACAGTCAGCGCCTATGACCCAGGGACAGCTGGCCACAGAAGTACCTCCAGGGTACCCTTCCCCATTTGTTGAGGGTAGGAGAGCTGAGTATTTGATATGAGTGGCGCTCTTGAAACTAGTGGGAACTTGTTTTGGCTACTTGTGGCATGAAGTCCCTTCGGGCGTATCGGGTCTGCAGAGTACCTCAAACTGGGATCCAGATTGGTCAGTTTCCCAGACTTGAGGCTGGGGGAGGGGGGGTGCGGTAAGCGGTTGGCTCCCAGGGGAACCCAGAGGAACCCCCAGGGCTGATGACAGTCACCACCGCAGCTGCTTGGCCTGGAAGAAAAGTCTAAATACATTAGCGAGCTGGTAAAGCTTTTAAGGCCTTCTCGGGAGTGAGTGGCTGGCTAATGAGAGGTTAATTTTGTTTGGAAGAGAAGGCTGCGCTGGTTTCCTGAGATAAATGGACAGGAAGCGCATTACCTCCGCGCGCTGGCAAGCGGCTCCCAAATGCTTTTTGCACCTGCCGCTTTGAGCGGTGTGATCCGCTGCAGAGCCCGCAGGGATCGTCGGGGCCGGCTGTGTACGCTCGGGTGATGAGCCCCACTCACGCCCCGGAACCCCTCCTTCCGGGGGCGCAGCGCTCACGCCAGGCTCTGGGGTCTTCTCTCACACCCAGGTCCTGCGTGCTCCAGAACTCGGGGGCCCCCTGATCCCGTCAAGCCCCCTCCAGGATCGGAAGGGTTAAGAATGATGTAAGTACAATCCACTAGCTGCTTGCTGCTGGGCTGTCGGACTCCGGGCTATTTCAGCCCCCGCTTTGCGGACACCCTGGACTGGGGAGCAGCGAGGGGGGCCCTTACTCTAGAACGGGTTGCACAAATCCCTACCGCGGTCTGCTTCCTAGCTCTTCTGTCCTAGGTGAGACCCTCGTGTTAGATTTCTGGAAATGGAAATAAATCAAGAGGCAAATGGTTAAGACCGCATGTATAGGTTCAGGAAAAGAAACCTCTAATTCTTATTTAGAATCCATTCATGTTGCTGGCATGTGTTTTAATTCTATTCACTTGCACGTTCATACCATGGGATGCTTTGCCGTGTCCTCTAATTGTGCTGTTCTGGTCTCATCTTTCCTTCCTGAAAACAAAGATGAAGAGAAAGAGTACAAGTGGCAAGAAATAGGGTGGGTTCGTGAGCTGTGCAAGATTTTTTTTTTTCAGATTAAGATGTAAAACTTTTATAAGTCATTGATTTTATGGGGGAAAATCCCTAGATTTTTCTTTATAGAATCTTAAAATCCTCCTCAACTTGCAGCATTGGAGCTGGAGGAATGGATGCGCTACAGGCGACCATTCCAAGCTCTTGCTTTCCAAGCCCATTCGGGATCTTGCTAACAGTCCGAATTTACCCTGCGAGTCTGTCAACTGACCTAAAGACTTGAAAACAGGAACCACCTTGCGGTTTAATTGTGAAAATTAACATTTTACTCTAGCCGGCTGAACACTTATGTGGTAATAAAAAATGAATTGTTAGCCTTATAAATCTTGAGCTTGTCAAATTTTACAACAGATGAGCAATAAAGCACCTTAGAAAAAAATGAAGTTTTCCCTCTAAAGAACAGTTGCATTTCGATACCAGAATTTGCAGTGACTCAAGGACGCCCTCTATTGATAAAATAATTTAGAGCACTGTGTGTTTAAGAAACAGGATACAGAGGTGGGGGAGAAGTGGCAGGGGGAGAAATCAGAGAAAGTAATGACAGCGAAAAGACCCCATCTAAACTGAATTTGATTCTTAACTTTTGGTTATGTGTTTGAAGTATAATCAATAAAGTGGCATGCTTCTTTCATAGGGGTCGAATTAAATCTTGGGTTAAGGAAAAAGAAACATCTTACTGTTAGTCTTTGTTAGCAAAATACTTTGACTCAGAGTTGGTTACTTTTAAAAGATGTTTACCAGTATTTCACTAACTTTAGTTCATTGATTTATGTAGCCATTTCAAGAGAGTAAATTTTTGGTCTCATAGTATTTACTCCACAATACTATCTAAAAATCGTATCAGATAACTCCGCCTGCAAAAAGTCCTTTCTCCAGGCAACTCTGAAGCTATTATTAAGCATATTATGGATATACACAAGGTTTGGATTATATCTTGGGCAGGGAAAGGTGTGTTTACCACTTGAGTCATCATAGTATGTAATAGATGAGTAATGAAAAGTTACAGTAAAAATAGATAGGCATCCTTCATTAGGGACCTAGTGGTTTGTACAGTTCATGATGTGTCTAATGAGTAAGCTGGAGTGATCGAAGGTTTGCCCTCAATTACCCTAGTCCATTGATTAGCACATTGTAACGTGTGGAGTATTAACGTGTCCGCGGTTGATACGAAATTACTAATTAGAGATTATGAGTAGTGAACGGGTACAGCTGCAAACTGCAATTTGGCTATAAGTGAATTTAAAATGGCAGCCCTGAGCCCCTTGGAGGAATGGCAAAGGCAAGAGTAGTCCAAGTAGCTCCTAGCCTTTGAAGCCATTCTTGAGATTAGATACCACTTCACACCCACTGATAACAAATTGGAACCTATCATCAACCTCACAGCATGCTTTCCTATAACAACACTTGGCAACCTCTTTTCTGGCACACAATTGGGTTTTTTCCCCTCATCTTTGGATCCATCCAAGTGACAAAAGTAGAAAGTGACCTGCCATTGAATTAATATACTAATAGACTACGAAATTTTGTGGAAAAGCCACCGAGCAACAAGAAATGATGGCATAATTACTCTACACTGCTTTAAAAACTCACTATCCCCATTAATCTAATTACATTGTAACCGAACACGTTGAAGTTCGCCCACTCTCAGACTCCTCCCCGCTGCTTTCAGGAAGGGAAATGTCAGAGGAACAATAATGCCAGAGCCTCTAACAGCTGCCAGCCAATTCCGCCGGGAGCTGGTGGGTAGCTTCCCAGCCCATCGGATCTGTTCGGGACCGCAGGTCACATTCGGACTTCCAACGCCGCTGGGTGCTAGCTTTACCAAAGGTCCGGAAAAGGCTCGGAACGCGGTTCCGCAGATGTGATTGGCTGCGAAGGGACCTGCCGCACGGCGTTCGGTAAAAGCGCCCACTTCCTCTCAGGAGCCGGAGCTGGAGCGGGAGGGACAGAGTGGGGGTGACTTAACACACACACCCCAAAAAACCTTAGGGGGAAGTTGAACCCAATCAACATTAAAGAGAAAAAAGCCGGTTCTTTTGTAACGCCGGCAAAAGAGAGTTGCCGTCGCCAGTTTCTGTAGGGCACAAGGAAACAGATCGCGGAAAGGGGTGAAGGGGAGAGACGAGGAGGGAGCAGGAGGGAGGCTGGGCCCGGGCACGGCGGACAGGACCCGCAGCCGGCGGACGCGGAACTCGAATTACAATGAGCAAGCCGAGGGCGGGAGGAGGGGCGGGGGGCGGGCGCTTTGGGCCTGCGAGTGGCGGGCTGGGCCCAGAGGACCCGCGTTTACGGCCAATGGGGTGGGAGGGAGGGGTTCGGCCGTGGGTGGGGACGACGTGGATTGGCGCACGCAGGGAGGGCGGAGCGGCAGTGCGGGGCTGAGATTGATTGACCGCGGGGTCGCCGCACAGAGGTATCCGGGCTGCCGGCGGCTGCTTGCTCGGGCTGGGCGCGCCTCCAGTGGGTCCACGCCCGCTGAGCCCACGCTGGCTGGGACCGGGGCGCCCGCGCTTTTGGGGCCAGGCTCGGCACTAAGCTCACCGTCTTTGTGTCTTCTCTCCCGCCCGCTCTGCCCCGCCCGCCGCCTCCGGCCGCCGCGATGCCACTGCGCCCCTTTGCCGCCGCCGCCGCCGCCTCGCTCCGCCCGCGGCGCGCTTTTCGCTGCGGCGGTGGCGGCGGCCCGTATCCGACGCGGGCCTGAAGGAGGAAGAAGAGGAAGCGAGGTGCGTCCCACGGTCCATGCCGCAGCCACAGCCACGAACCCGACACGGCGCCCGCGCCGCCGCCCTCGCCGGAGCCCACGAGACCTGCATGGACGGGCATGGGCTTGAGAGCAGCACCTTCCTGCGCCGCTGCCGCCGCCTCCGCTGCTGCCGCCGGGGCTGAGCAGCGCCGCCGCCCCCAGCTCTGCCCGCCGCCCCTGGCGTTGCTGCTGTTGCTGCTGCTCAGCCTCGGGCTGCTCCACGCAGGTATGAGGCGCGCGCGCGAGGGGAGCCAGCCCCAGGGCCGAGGGCTTTGTTCCCAAACACCCCCGGTCCCGAAGGCACACGCTGGGGCAGCAGGGCGGCGCGGCGTGGTGAGACGGGAGAGGCCTCACGGGCTCCAGACCTGCGCTTCTGCCGGGCTCGCGGCGCAGCGGCAGGAACACACCCGCGGGTGGTGCGGCGCGCCCAGGGCGCCGTGGAGCGGCCTCTTCCCCTCCCTCTTTCTCCTTCCTCGGCCCCACTCCAGTTTCCCCGCCTTCGGCCGGGACCGTTGATAAATCTCCTTCCCGGCAGCCGCTTATCGAAGATTTAGAGGGCGGGGGCGACGGGGCCTGCGCCCCCGAGACAAATGTTCCGGGTGCTTTATTGCTCACTGCATTGGTGTTTTCTGGAAGTCAGGCTGGGATCGGGTTTCCGCCGCCGCCGCCCCCTTCGGGGGGAGACAAGGAGCCTTGTGCTGCTTCTCTGGAGTTGGGGGTGGCGATGAGGGGAAGACATCGCCCCAGATGTAAAGATTTTCACCGGAATTTGAAAACCTGGGGGTTAATCTCGAAGTAACTTAAACGTCTTTAAACAGGGATTTCTTTCGTATTCGCGAAAGCTGCTTTTAATTCAGCTTGTCACCCCCTTTGGAGAAACCAGCGCTTTGTGGCTCGCCGCGTGTTTGCGGGTTCCAGGAGGGGTTGACAGATCTCACGAGGCTTTCTGGAGGCCGGCGCTTCCTCTGTGGAAGCAGGAGTGAGTTATCTGTTCTTAGCGAAGTAGGCCTGCAGATGAGCCTTCTAGCAGGTGATACTTATTTTTCTTGTGAAATAAGTTGCATTAATACAATGATCTATGTCAGTTGCATCTCAAAGCGCGGGGAGGGGGGAATTTCTAGGACGGTCTTTCTAAGTAAGTACCACGTCTAGGAGTTTGTCTAAAGAATTTATGTAATGCCAGATTGAAAGATAAACTTATTTGAGAACAGCTAGAGCATTAGATAAATTTTTCTTAGAGACCTTTTTTGTCCTGTATTTTGTGACAGCAGTCTCAACGCTCTCTGATCTGGAGAATCCTGAACTGTAATGCCACCCTCCTGTGTGGAGTAGTATTTATTTATTAAGTCATACCAGCCTTGCTAAAAATGTGGGAGGTTTTTAAGTAATGGGGAAAAAATGTGGCATTTGAGGAGACTTAATTTACTTTTCGTAACTTTGCATTGTGATGGAACAGCTGCGTTTTAACGCTCACTTGGGGAAACATAGGGTGTAACATTAAGTTTTACAGTGATTAAGGCTTTAAATGAGTGACTTTAGAATCTTAGAAAGTAATGGCAACCTGCTTATGGTCACATGGAAATTTTTAATGATGTGTCAAAAGACACATTCAGGAGTGTTTTGTGTGAAGAATTTGTCTTCATAATGTCAAAGTGTATGTTTCTTGAAAGGGAAATTGAAGTATTAGGTAGGACTGTGTGCCCCTCATGACCGCTTGGATATTGTGTCCCTTCGTTGTCAGAGGGTACTAAGACAAGATTGGAATGTGGTCCTTGAAGATTTCTTTTCTGGCCAGTTATGAAAAAGTTGTTTTAATGTTTAATGTAAGGTGCCTTATTTCAAGAACTTGGGATGTGAAACTCTTCTCCATATCTTCCTGTGTCTTCACTAAAGTCACCATTGGATTCTACCTAGAGTTTCCATGGTGAGTGATATCTGTGAACAGCTTGTTGGGGTGGAATGATTAATTTGGTTACAGAAAAAAAGGGCTCCTTTTGAAAGATTTCTTTGAAGAGTGTTGCTATTGAAATGCAAGGATTGTTTCTCCTCAGAGCCTAGCGTAGTGCTCTTTGCAGATGGGCTACCATATGTTTTATGCCTGGATCCATATAATTTGCCTCAGCACCCCATATGGCCCTGCATTTCACTTAATTCAGCTTCAGCATATCTTATTTCTTTTATTATAAACTGGTGATTGTGCTGCAAATTCACACATGCAGTCCTGGCATCAAGGAAATGGTCTTGAATGGTGAGGTCTTTGAATCATTAACGAAGGCTGTAGACCCACAAATCCTTTAGCACTTTCATTAACTGGAATGAAAACACTATCACACCAATCGTGGATCATCTGACTTGAAAAATGGAGACATCTGTAACTGCAGATTTTGTTTTCTGCCCTAGGAAATGAAAAAAGTCCTTTCATACTCCCCCTGCCAAGCAAACCTGTACAATTCCTGAATGGAGATGCAATATGGGAGTTACTTGCTTACTCATACTCTTCATGGCTTTGTTGGCTACATCCTTGAGATTGTTTCTGCTCTACACTGTCTTGGCATCTTGACAGGAAGCTTACTTTACCGCCTGTAACAGGCAAAGTGTGCACTGTCATTATAAATTCATGAAGCCTGGATATTTCTGGGTGTATTCTGTATACTGCAAATTAGTCATTATACAGGAGCCTGTGATGGGGCTGAAACTGCTGACCCAGATGCACTCTCTAGTTAGCCCTCCTCTTTTCCCATCGTCTCTCTTTGAAAAGGCTGTTAGAAACCTCATCCCACACAAAAGAACCCAAGGAGTTCTTTTTGATGTGACATTTATCAAAAGAATCAGCACCTGCCTGCTAGGAAAAAGGGCAGGGGGAGGACAAGGAAAAAGGAGGTGGGAATCTATATTCTGATTCTCTTCTGCATCTCATGCTCTTCTTACTTTGCATATTTTATGACTATTTAAAATAATTATAAGTAAATGTATACTCGGATAGATTTTATAGACCATAAAAAGAACAAATAGGCATTGCAGGTTCAGCGGAAAGTTCTTGTGCTGTCATTTATTCGTAGTCTAGGAGGTGTTCATTACTGAGTGATCTTGGCCCAGTGTTCATTTCCTTTCTGCTTGCTGTGAATTTCATTTAAAAAGAAAAAAATAATTGATACAATAGTTAAGTCTTCTTTTAAGCTATCAGCTATTGTTGTGAGAATCAGGAATTTAGAGATTTGAGCTGAGGAAGGAAAAGGAGATTTGAAGAAAGGCACTTTATCCTGGGCTTCGTTCTAGCTATTTATGATCCAGCCACAACAAGGCCTTTAGTAGCCCTTTGTCTTGATTTTTCCCATCTGTAAAATGGCTTTAATGCCTTTGAGGTTGTTGGTTGGCTTTTGGTTTTTTGAGTCAAACAGTTGAAAATGACTTGATCTAATTTGGAGAGAGGAATTTTGTAAATATAGGAGCTGCTTTTGTCAACTCTAGAATGAGCCAACGTGAGGTAGGCCAAACACAAGAAGGTGTTTTTGTGATTATTTTTTTTTTTTAAGTGTGATTTAGTGATAGCTCTAAGTCCATAGCCCCAAAACGTTGAGTGTGTGTGTGTGTGTGTGTGTGTGTGTGTGTATTCCTCCCCCCAGGTTAGAGTACCTAGACTACATTTTTCTCTTCTTGGTCTTTGAAATGTAAAAATAGTGGGGGAGGTGGCTTGAGAGGTTGTCATTCTTGCATCTTTTTATGCTTTGAGAGGTTTTTAATTAAAAAAAAAAAAAGATTTTATTTATTTTTTTATTTGAGAGAGAGACTGCACATGCGGGGGCCAGCGGGGGGGGGGGGGTTGTGCAGGAGGAGCAGAGGAAGAGGGACTAGCAGACTCCACACTGAGCCCAGCATGGGGCTCAATCCCAAGATGATGAGACCATGACCTGAGCCCAAATCAAGAGTTGGGTGCTCAACCAACTGAGCCACCCAGGCACCCCTTAATTTTTTTATATGAGAAGCTAGTGGCAAAACATCATTTGAAAATTGACTTTAAAAAGTGAGGCAGTAATAGTTTTTTTTTTTTTTTTTTTATTCATTTTAGCTTTGCTTAAATCATTAGGTGTATCTGAACTGTCGACTTAAGGAACAAAGTCATTTGTATATACTCTAAGAATTCTGTGTGCTGTAGTTCCCCGGTTCTCTTTCTGATAAAACAGTCGGTGGAATCCTCTGTCCGTGTAGCATGATTTCAATTTGGGGTCCTTTTTTGATTCATTGTACCTTTCCTGATGGGCTGCTTGGGATCTGGGATCCAGTGGTAGTGGATATTAAGGGAGAAGTAAATACACAGCTTGATCAAATAAATGAGTCACTTTTTTAAGAGAACAGTTACATTTTGTAGCATCCAGGAGATTGTCAATTTATATACAGTTAATAAACACCCCTAAAGAAATGCAGAATAACTTAGCACCTGGATTTTTTATTATCCTGTAACTGTACCAGAATCAGGTAAAGGTGTTTTAGCTAACCATGCTGTAATTTAGGGGTCCCTACCTAAGGTGTGGAACCTTAATCGCGGTTTTCTGCATCGACCCCATGCTTTCCAAAGCAAATGACTTAACGCCCTTTTCAAAACCAAAACAAAGTTCACATCTTTGGCTTGGCCTTGGAGTCGAGCAAAGGAATCTTTCTCAGAATCTAAACAATAGCAAAGTTGATAAGGTACTCCATTTAGCCATTCCCGGTAATTTTAACATAAGAATACTGGGCTAGACTCATGTGCACTCACAGCGGCTCATGATTTCAAGTTTTAAGGTAACTAATTGCGGGCAGTTTTTCTCCCAGTGGCTTAATTTGTGAGAGACACAGAAGCACAATGCAACCCTATTTCTTTTTTTTTTTTTTAAGATTTTATTTATTTATTCATTAGAGACAGAGAGAGGCAGAGGGAGAAGCAGGCTCCCCACGCCTAGCAGGGAGCCCGATGCGGGCCTCGATCCCAGGACCCTGGGATCATGACCTGAGCCGAAGGCAGACGCTTAACCATCTGAGCCACCCAGGCGCCCAATGCACCCCTATTTCTGAAGGCCTTCTGAAAATCGAGGATGTGAAATCGAACAAACAGTTCCCAAAGGGGAATGTCCTTTTCTCATGGTGGCTCAGGCAGTTACAGAGCATTCAGAAAACGTTGGGTCTTCTCTTCTTGCTCACAGGTGACTGCCAGCAGCCGGCCCAGTGTCGAATCCAGAAGTGCACCACGGACTTTGTGTCTCTGACTTCACACCTGAACTCTGCCGTCGACGGCTTTGACTCGGAGTTTTGCAAGGCCCTGCGCGCTTATGCTGGCTGCACCCAGCGGACTTCGAAAGCCTGCCGCGGGAACCTGGTATACCATTCTGCTGTGTTGGGGATCAGTGACCTCATGAGCCAGAGGAACTGTTCTAAGGATGGACCCACATCCTCGACCAACCCTGAAGTGACCCACGACCCTTGTAACTATCACAGCCACGCAGGAGCCAGAGAACACAGGGGCGGGGATCTGAACCCTCCCAGTTACCTTTTTTGTGGCTTGTTCGGAGATCCTCACCTGAGAACTTTCAAGGATCACTTTCAGACGTGCAAAGTGGAAGGAGCCTGGCCGCTCATAGATAATAACTATCTTTCGGTTCAAGTGACGAATGTGCCTGTGGTCCCTGGATCCAGTGCTACCGCTACAAATAAGGCAAGTACACTTTTTTCCTTCTGACTGAGAACTGTTGGATTCTTCAGGCAATTTTTTTTTCTTCAGATGATTTTTGAAGTATGGTACAAAAGACCTAGTTTAAAAGGAACTTTTTCTTGTTCTTGACAAGCAATCAACAGGGTGAATGGAGGAGTAAATGAAAATTATTTAGTAAAGAATTTCTCACTGGAATCCTAGGGCTTATGTAAAATGTGGGTCTAAGTTTAAGCAGTGATATGAAAAATTAAAACACAAGCTAAGGTTTTATGAAAAGACAGGCCCGTTTAATGGAAAAATGTATACTTACGTATACTTTTTTTTTTTTTTTTAATCTGTGATGTCTTTTTTGAGGGTGACTCTTGTCATTTTGATTTCTAAATTGATATTCCGATTTTTCGGATAACTCAAGTGAGTGTTCGGAGTAAAGAAAGTTCTGAAACCTGGGGCAATAGCCCATCAGGAAACGTAATTTATTGGAAATTTGGAAACTGTAGTAAAATATAATGGCTATAAGCCAGCTTCCTAGTTGCAAACCCACAATTGTGTTTTCGTTCTTAACCTTGTTGTGACTAAGCCATTTTAGAATTGGATATTGTAGAGCAGTGATGTATGTAATCTCAGGATAACAACTGAATGAAGACGCTGAGGGGAAAACTGACAAAATTAAGTTAAGCTTACCCTGCCTAGCTGCCCGCCTGTCTGTGTTCTTGTTTGTTTGTTGTTTTAAAGAAACACATACTTAATAGAGATCACTTAAACCAACTTTAAGGCACCGATGTCAGTGCAAGTAGGTGAAGGGCTAGGAACGAGGTTCCCATTTGCCAATGAGTGCTAATTCAGGCATTGGTAAGTAAATGTAGAGGTCAGAAAAAAGACTGTCCCAAGTAACTAGCTCTTTCCCAGTCTCCCCTAATCACAAAAATCACACAGACTGTCTCATCTTGCTCCATTTCCTTTATTCATCAGTTGCTTTAGACTAAAATGTAATTGAAAAGGAACAAGCTTTTGTAATATTTATGATGTTCTTTTGATTCCAAGACACCCTCCCTTGCTTCCAAACATGTGTGGCCTATTTTTTAAGCGAATTTAAATTATTTTACTTGGCATTTTGAGGAGGTAATTTTACAGTGCCTCCGGAGATATCTGGAGACACCCGGGGGTGTCACAAATCTAAGATTAGAAGTCATTGCTCTGAACAAAGAAGTCTGTTACATTAGTCCAGACATCTTAGGGGAACTCAAAAATGTTTACACTTCAACTCCCAATAAAAGCCCAGGCTTGCCTTTCCAAATCCTACATCTCAAATAAACCTTCCCTCCTCTGGTTTTTATAAGTATTTAAATAATTTTTCCTATCTGTATATTAAAATATGTGTTGGCTCTAAGTTATGGTAGAAAGTTACACAATTATGAAGTTACAAAACAAACCATGGCCAAAAATCCATCATTACTGCAGTGTCCTAGGGCATAAAACCTGGGAATAGTCTTCGGGAAAACGTGAGACTGAAAATTCAAGAAGGCAGTTCCACTGGGAATGGAGAAAGTCATAATTGACGGTGTAGATAACCGAGGGCTTGGATGGCTGTAAGCAGTACTTTGGAGATTAGCAGGTGCTTTGTGCATGGGAAAATATTGGTTCTTTTCACAAGCCCCAAATTTAATTTTCCATGCCTTCCATCCAGTCACGTGTCACTTCTGCTTATTAATCAGCTTTTCAAAATTCTGTACTTTTTACTCATTATGGTGGAATTATTTGGGGACCACCAGTTACCTTTTGAGTAAAGATATTATATGAATGGAACAATTGACACTGAAATACTTTAGGTCAGTCCATCTCGGTTGTGATCAGGTCTATCATCATTCATCGTTTTTAGCAAATGAGTAAGAAGTACAGCTTTGTTTCCGCCCCTCCCTTGCAAGTTTGATAAGGATCAAAAGTTTCACCCTTTGCAAAACGGATATGGGAGGCAAGTTGTCCTCTGACTTAAATTCCAGCAGACAGTGAGAATACTCGGTCTTGAAGTGCACTGTTGGAAAGTAGTTCCCACATCTGGTGACCACGCTGTTCAGAAGCAGATGACTCTGTGGCTTCATGACCTCTGGTAGTTGTGAGGTTTTTGTCCTTTTTTTTTTTTTGCAACTCTCTCCAAAGCTCCCAAAAGCATCTGGAAGGTTATTGCTGAAGACTTATCTCAGTGCTGGTATGACCTATGCTGGTGAAACACAACTAAAGGCCTAAAATTTTGCAGCGTAATTTCCTTTTACCTACCCAGGGCCAAAATGAAACCTTATTAAAAAAAAAAAAAAAATCAGATCTTTTGGGAACTTATTTCATATGTACTTTTGCCTCAGAGCATTTTTATTTTTATTACCATCATTTTTTCATTGCTTAGAATTTTTAAGTGTACTGCAGTACTTTTTAAAAAAATCTTTGAGAAGATTTTTTTTGTATGAGCCTCCGCTTGACTGAGCCCTCAAACACATACATAGACCAGCTACTTGGTAACTTAGCATTGCACTCGGCAGATACTGTATCGTCCTTGGGGCCAAGCATTTTTAATGACCCATGTGCTCAGTGTCACTAGATTGAAAAGCTGACCAGTGCTGTGGTAGAGGTTGGCCAACTGTGCTGCTAGAATTGTCTGAGAGCACTCATTCATTTCACTACCTTCAGCGCCGAACTAAATCACTGGTCCTGGTTGGCAGGAGCAGTGAGGTCCTTAAGACAGTTCCTCAGTTCTGGGAACGTGGCTTCTTGAGTGAGCCCTCTTCAAGGTCCTCTTTGTGATCCCTAGCTGCCCTTGAGTACCTTTCTCTCATCACAAAAAGACAAAAGGGGAGGGGGCGGGAATCTAAACGGAATGAAAGAAAGTGAAGTCGTCTGTATTCAAGGGGCCATTTCTCAGCTAAGCCTTTTCCTTTGTCCACATAGCAAGCAGTGAGTTCAGGGCAGCTAGACCTGCAGCACTCAGCAATGTGGCCTTAGCTCCCGCCCGTCTGCTTTCTGTCCCCCCTTCCCTGGGGAACTTAGTGTGGTTTTCCAGTTGGTCACAGTGCATACAGGTATGCTTCCTCAAGGCCCCTCATGCTGTTAGGCTCTCCACCAGCCTGTTTGGCTCCCTCTCTTCAGAGGAGTCTTGTGCGGTTGCTACTTCGCCAGGTAGGTGTGTTCCTAAAGGCGAGGCCAGGGCTAGCTTTTTATTTCCACCCCAGGGGCTGCGGGGCTTTCTGGCACACCTCCATGCCTCAGCTGAGATCCACACCAGCTCTGGGCCATCTTCCCCACCTTTGGTTGTGAGCAGCGGCTTCAGGCCTGCAGGCCCTGGAGAAGAGAAATGAGAGGGACAAGCTTAGAACTGGCAGAGTTGGCTAAATAGGAAAGAGAAGCAGGTTTTGTTTTTAGGGGAGGAGGAAACTATTTAGGTTCCAAAGAGGACACGTGTACCTAGCTCCCCTGGGCCTCAGGTAAATAGGCTAGATCACCTGTGCAGATAATTATCTTCTGTTCCACCTCTTGCACATTCTGTTTGCCAGCCCCTTCATCTCCTCTTGACTTCACTCTGTGTATCTGTGTATTTCTCTTTAAGTGGACTTATATGCCATGATTACAGAAAGTGATTCTGGAGTGAATTTTCTGGGAAGATTCTGTACTTTACAGATATATTCATATATTCCTAGCAGCCTGTATTAAGATTGCCAGTCTCTTGGGTACATTTAAAGTGATTCCTTTTCCAAAAAATTTCAGGAATGCATTTATTGTACACCTAAACAATGGGAATACTTTTTAAACTTATTTTTTTACAAGTACTTTGGATACCTTTGGTTTATTTTTCTATTTGTTTTAACGTAATCATGTCTTTTTCCATCACTTCAGCTTTGTCATCCTGTCCTTCAATCTCAGTAAAACAAAATTATGAGTAGGAGGGGAGATGGGGGTTGACAGCAGGTTCCTTTATAGATCGGCTACAGAATTTTCCATGCTTCCTCCTTCAGTGAGAAAAGGTGGTTTACCTTAAAGTGTTTGCATCTGGGAAAGAGGTGTGTTGTTTATCTTGCCCAAGCCAGGTGACTGCAGGCCAGGTGGGTGAGCGCTCTGACGTGCCTTGCGCGCTCCTGCTATGGCTCTGGGCTTCCAGCTCCTGGTAATCCCATGGGCAGGAGCACCAGCGCCTCTCCAAAGCATGGGAAGAGGGCAGGCCCAGCAGTTAACTGTTTTTTGAAGTCCGGAATTATCCCTAAAATCCAGATTCCAGCTACTTTCTGGGAAATGCCTGAAAACTTGGACTCGTTGATGATACTAGAGATGTAGGAAGACTTTAGATTGTTCGGTTCATTCTTGCTTTCTGTCTCCTTCAAACTGTAACCCAAGGTGTTTCCTCGTGATACATCGTACTCCCTTATGGGGTCCTAGAACCTGACTTGGGTCCTCTCCTCTCTTCTGATGCCCCTTTGCATGTAGATGTTATTCCATATAGTATATGGGCAGGTAAACCAGTGTTCTGGACCCTTTCTCTGTTGGTTACAAAAGCAAAGCCTGACATGCCTGCATTTCATAGATTGTTCACTGTCATTTTAAGCAATCTCTGGATCAAGGTTGGAGAAACCACCCTCTTTGGACCCCAGGCCTAGCGCATTTTCTTTGTGGCCAAGTTTTTGTCCCCTATTATGTTTTTAGTATCTTTGTGGAGATCATCTGAGCTACACAATGGTGATCATTCTTATTTTTATCGACTCAAGAAGATGCCTCGTACTTAGACGGCAGGATTGTATTTTGAATATATGGACACTGTTCTTGCATGTTGCATTGTTAGGAGGGGACAGTGACATTTTCTTTGAGAATATAGAGCCCTTTCTTTCCAGAGATCACAAACTTTCTGGCAGATATATTGTAACTAACTTTTAAAGGCTAAAATTGCTCTTTCTTTTGTTGGGATTACCTGTTACGCAGGAAATTCTTGCCATCTCTTTATAATTGTTCCTTGTCTTGGTCCTCATTTTTTGCAAAAATGGTTACCAAAAAAAATACTGATTGAGGCATATTGGGGAACAGATGGGGAAGAAGTTTGCAGTTGTAGCTTCCTGCTCAGTGTAATCATTTCTCTGATAAAAACGTATGATTAACGCAGCACTGCCACACATCATATGGCCTCCTTTAGGGGTGGGGGGCGGTGAGGGAGATGCAGAGGTGATTTCAGTCTCTGTCTCAATCTAAGCACATAACCTGCAGCAGTCGGTGGAGCATTGTGGGGCTTGTGTGTAAAACTAGCCATTCGAGGTTTCTTTCTAGAACATTGGTAGGCTGGTTCTAGGTGTTTCTAGAACATTTGTAAGCTGGTTCGGGTGTTTCTACTTAGCAAGTTGTCACAGGGGTCAAGAAGGGGCCAGAGAGATGGGCTGATGTACCCTGGGCATTATCTCTCCACCTGGTCGCTGTCACAGGTCACTGTTTTTACTCCTGGGATTTGGCATTGTCTCCCTTTCCACCTACCACAGTCATGGTGGCCCCTCACTTACACCTGGATCTCCTTATTCCCATAGGGTCTAAAACCCTGGCTTACACCTAGATTTCCTTATTTCCAGCAGGGTCTGGAACCCTGGCTGCCACTTTTAAAAGGTTGTTGGTCTTTAATACCAAAAGCTTTCTAGAATTTGACTGTCAGAGTCTCCAATTCTTAAATTCATTTTTCTGGGTCCTATCTCATTTTTAAAAACCATGAAAGCATGTCATCAATGACCTCCTCCTCCCTGAATTTACTTATTGTAGAAACAATATTGAAACAGTAAAGAATAGTTTTTAGAAGAGGAGAAGTCAGCTGTAAATCTAGGTGGTAATGTTCTTATTTTATCCTTTTCCATGTTTGTATTGGGTATAAGATTTTAGGCTCAGGAACTGCCTAACTTTGTTTCATACAGGTTCAGCAAATTTTCTGTGGAGGTAAAAGGATTTCCAAGTAATTGGGGGGCGGGCAGAAAATGGAGGAGAAATTATTTGCCTGTATGGTATATCCCGAAGCATGAAAGATCATTTTGTAAGATAAATGGGCCTACCTTGGTTATTGTTCATGCTGTACTTTTTTTTTTTTTTTTAAGATTTATTTGAGGTGGGGGCAGTGAGTGTGCGTGCATGAGCGGGGTGCAGGGGTGGGGGCAGAGAGAGAGCAGACCCCCTACTGAGCAAGGAGCCCAACGTGGAGCTCGATCCCAGGACCCTGGGACCGTGACCTGAGCCGAGCCTCAGGCAGATGCTTAACCAGCTGAACCCCCCAGACGCCGCTATGCTGTACTTTCTGTACAGGCTACATCATCGTATTGTCCGTGTGCGTTTAAATACCCTGGGTAATGAGTCTTGTACCATCTTAATTCTCTAGAATGAAGAGACTTGAAGATGTTAGTAGAAACCATCTAAAATTGTGTAAAGTTTATATCCGCATATCTCCTAAGTCCTGTATTTTGAATCGTCCTTCACTGTGCCACTCCCTCTGTCCCAGCTGTGGTTTAGAAGGAGGAGGAGACTTTGAGAATATCCCGCATTTGTAAATGAACATAACCCATCTCCTGCCCAAGCCAGGCAGGTTTCCATCGCGGCGCCTGCCGGGGGGGCCTCTTTAAAACAGAGCCAGGCTCCTGCATGGTTGAACCGAGCGGCACAGGCCAAGTCTGATGCACAGCTGAGCGTTACAGCTTCTTTTACTGTCACGATTCCCAGTGTCTGTCTCTGCCCTGTTAAATTTTCTTTGAGTTAACATTCTGAGAGGAAGGGGCGAGAAGGAAACATTGGATGGTTGGTACTTTTCTGTTGGCTTCAGTTAATGCTAACCAAACAGTTTCTGCCAGCGCGGCATGTGGCCCCAGGAAGTTACCTACAGTAGTGAACAATGCAGAATCTACCTTCCCCATTCTGTCCGGATTTGTTCGCACTGCAGTAGAACTTGCTCTTCCACTGTTTTGAATTTTGTGTTCTCGTGGGTGGGGTAACGGAAGGACTTTTTAAACTGCTCAACTTGTCAGTGATAACTAACAAGAATAGCAACACGCATCTAAGGTACAGACTTGAACTGTGAAAACACGGCACTGTTGCTTGTAGGAAGAGCTTTCGGCGAAACTGGGTCTGTGGCGAGAGGAGTTCTTTGTGTCCAAGTTAGCTGGTTATTTTAAAAGTGGAAGCCAAAAGAATGTTTGGCTAATTCTGGTGGGGTTGCTTGAGTGTTAGAACAGTCTGTGTACTGTGGGTAGATTGATAGGACAACACTTAAACACTAAATTCTCCCCTGCTCTGCATCGGCTCCTGAAATATAGGGGGTCCGGGTTTAATGTCTACACCGAAAGGCGTGTGAGAGTGCGTCCATGCGTTGCCCTCTGCGCTTGTGTGCTCTTGCTCTCTTCCTCTCTCGCTGCCTCAGGCCGATGAAGACCGAGGATATTGTTTTGTAGCATTTCAGTTAACTGGCTTGAAATAGAGGGTTGTTGCCTCTAACCTCCTCTTTCCTGAATGGGCTTTTTTTTTTTTTAATAGCCCTGGGAACTTGAAATTGAACCTAGAAGTGGTAGGGTGTGAGTGTACTGTAAAGACCTTCAAGCCCTTTTACTTTTTTCAGTTTTGAGAGGTGATTTAAAGTGATCGGAGGCTGTGATTTCCTAATCCCCATTGCTTCGGGCAACAGCTATGCTGAACCAAGGCCTAGAGCTGTTTGCCAGAGGTCCTGCTCTAGGGCCTCAGGATCTGTGGCCCTGCCCCCTCCCCCACAGGGGATCCCTGAAGGCAAGACCTGTTAGGGCAGATTCCGGCCCCTAGAGTTACTGCCTCCAGCCCTGGCTCTCACCTTTCAAAATACTTCTGGCCTCTGGTCAGAAGCCCAGTGGCTGCTGAGGCCTGTAGTACTGTCCACACATACCTAACTTCCCATCTAGAAGCATCGTGAGTCCCTACACGTGCTGGCCTCCTTATAATGCGAAGTCTGAACAGAGCAAACAGACATGTTCCATGTTGAGTCCTCTGAGTGGCTAAGACTCGAGGACTCGAGGCCTTTCCTCCTCATGCCCAGCGCAGCATGGCTCTGGTCTGTACAAGGAAGCTGGCAAGTTTCACTGTCTCGGAGCCTATTTATACTTCCAGCCTTTCTTGTCTTCTGTCTACAGAAATTACTCTTTGGAAGTCGACATTTTTGTGCCTCTTTCATGTATCATCCGGGGCCTGCTTCCCTTTCACTCTTGCATATTCTTTCCAGCCACTGAGCTTCATGCTTCTCCTCTGGACCACCCTAGGAGCCTCAGCCGTGGGTGTCCTTCGCCTCTGCTTTGGTTTCTTCTTTCTCCGTCTGTTGCCAAGAAGCCCTCCAGCAGCCAAGGCAGCCCTTGTTCCTGCATGTATTACCTGGGGCAACACTGAAGACTAAATAAAGCTGATCCATTCCATTTCTCTGGAATCCTGGAAGTGCTCCTAGAACAGAGCTTTGTGCAAAGAGATTCTGAGGGTAGAGAAACCTATTTTGAGACCTCTTTTGAAAGTATCAGGCCCTTAAGTGCTCATTCCAGTCCTAAGAGGAGTCTAGGGTAAGATTTTTCATCTGCTGCCCTCCCTTTAATACATGTACTATCTTTCTGTTAGCGTCTAACAAAATACACTTTTCTAGGTCTGAAGTTCAGCCTTCCTGTAGGTGGATACTTGATGTATAGGTTATGTCGTAATTGTAAAATTATACTTCAGTTAGTAACCATCTCAGCCTTTGCCCTAAATACTGTATATATAAATACGGTTTTGTTTTGTTTTGTTTTTCGATTCAAGTATCCTCTGTCAGTGTTATATTAGTTTCAGGTGTACAACGTAGTGATTCAACAATTGCATATGTTATAAAATGCTCACCACAGTTAAGTGTAGTCACTGTCTGTAACCATACAATGTTATTACAGTCTTACTGACTATATCCCCTTTGTTGTACTTTTCATCTCCTGGAGTTACTTTATAACTGGAAGTTTGTACCTCTTAATCCCCTTTATCTCTTTCCCCCATCCTCCCACCCCCCGGCCCCCATCCCGCAGCCACCAGTTTGGCCTCTGTATTTTGAGTTTGTTTGTCTGTCTAGATTCCACATACAAGTGAAATCATAATGGTATCTCTCTCTCTGACTTACTTCACTTAGTCCAACACCTTCTACATCCATCCATGTTCTTGCAAATGGCAACACCTTGTGTGTGGGGGGGGGGGGGGGGTACACACATCTTTATCCATTCTACTTTCAATAGACACTTAGGTTGCTTCCATATTTTGTTGATTGTAAATAATGCTGCAATAAACGTAGGGATGCATGTATCTCTTCAAATTAATTTTTATTTTTTTTGGATAAAGACTCAGCACTGGAATTACTGGGTTGTATGATATTTCTATTTTTAATTTTTTGAGGAACTTCCATGCTGTTTTCCACAGCGGCTCTGGAAGGTGGCTGCACCAGTTCACATTCCCACCAGCAGTGCACCAGGGTTTCCTTTTCTCTACATCCTCACCAGTACTTGTTATTTCTTGTCTTTTTGATACTAGCCATTCTGACTGGTGTGAGGTAATCTCTCATTGTGGTTTTCATTTGCATTTACCAGATGATTAGTGATATTGAACATCTTTTCATGTGTCTGTTGGCCATCTGTAGGTCTTCTCTGGAAAAATGCCTATTCAGTCCTCTGCCCATTTTTTTCCTTCCAATTCTTATTTAAATTCTAGTTAGTTAACATAGAGTGTAATACCGGTTTAAGGAGTAGAATTCAGTGATTCATCCCTTACATATAATACCCACTGCTCATCACAAGTGCCCTTAATACCCATCACCCATTTAACCCATCCCCCACCCCCACCTCCCTCCCTCAACCCTCATTCAGGTCCCCTATTGTTAAGAGTCTCTTAGGGTTTGCCTCTTCTCTTTTCTCCCCCTTCCCAGACGTTCATCTGTTTTTCTTAAATTCCACGTATGAGTGAAATCATAGGATATTTGTCTTCCTCTGACTGATTTTGCTTAGCATAACACATTCCAGCTCCATCCATATTGCTGCAGATGGCAAGATTTCATTCTTTTTGTTGGCTGAGTAATAATCCAATGTATACATACATAGCACATCGTCTTTATCCATTCATTGGTCGATGGACACTTGGGCTAATTCTATAGTTTGGCTGTTGTTGATAATGCTGCTGTAAACATCGGGGTGCACATACCCCTTTTGAATCTGTATTTTTAAAAACTTTCCTCTGCCCATTTTAAATTGGATTTATTTTGGTGTCTTTTATATATTTTGAAAATAATTCTGTTACCAGGTACATCATTTGCAAATATCTTCTCCCATTCAGTAGATTGCCTTTTTGTTTGTTGGTTTCCTTCACTGTGCAAAACCTTTTTAGTTTGATGGAGTCCCAGTAGTTTATTTTTGCTTTTATTTTCCTTGCCTGAGGAGACATATGGAGAAAACTGTTAAGTCCAATATTCAAGAGATTCCTGCCTATGTTTTCTTCTAAGAGTTTTATGGTTTCCAGTCTCACATTTAGGTCTTTAATCCATTTTGATTTTATATTTATGGTGTAAGAAAATGGTCTACTTTTCCCAACACCATTTATTGGAGAGACTCTTTTCTCCGTTGTATGTTCTTGTTCTCTTTTGTCATAGATTAATGGACCATATAAGCATGAGTTTCTTTCCGGGCTGTCTGTTCTGTTCTCTTTATCTGTGTGTCTGTTTTTGTACCACTACTGTACTGTTTTGATTACTCACCTTTGTACTATAGCTTGAAATCAGGGATCGTGATGCCTTCAGCTTTGTTCTTCTTAAGATTGCTTTAGCTATCCAGGGTCTTTGGAGATTTCATACAAACTTCAGGATTATTTGTTGCAGTTCTGTGAAAAATGCTGTTGGTATTTTGATGGAGATTGCGTTTAATTTGTAGATTGCTTTGGGTAGTGTGGACATTTTAACAGTATTCTTCCAGGCCATGAGCATGGTATATCTTCAATATTTGTACGTCTATTTGTCTTAAATTTCTTTCATCATTGTTTTATAGTTTTCAGAGTAGAGGTGTGTCACCTGGTCGGTTAAAGGTATCCCTAGGTATTTTATTCATTTTGGTGCAATTATAAATGGGATGGTTTTCTTAATTACTCTTTAATAGCTTCTTAGTGTATAAAAAGGCAATAGATCTCTGTATATTAATTTTGTATCCTGTAACTTTAGTGGATTGATTTATTCTAATAGGGTTTTTGGTGAGGTCTTATCAGTGTCATCTGCAAATAGTGAGGGTTGTACCTATTCGTTACCAATTTAGAATGATTCCTTTTTCTTGTCTGATTGCTGTGGCAAAAGTAGACATCTTTATTTTATTCCTGATATGAGAGAAAATTGACCATCAGAAGTAAAGATGAGATGTTCTAGACCTAGCGATAGAGCATGTGAACTTTTTCCTTTGAAGCATGTACCCTTACTGGAGTGGTTGATTTTTTGCTCACACTTTGGGACTTACTGTAGAGGCTGGATGCCACTGACCTGTGTAAGAGTAAAAGGGGCTGTGAGCAGTATTCGCTCAGCCTCCCAGAGGTGCCTGTTTTTTTTCCAACCTATAACTGCACCCAGAGGATCTGATGCAGTAGACATGTCAGCTAATTATATGAAATAGAATTAATTTTAGCTTCCTTTACCACAAGCAGAATTTTAACCAGGTACTTATCAAAATTGTGTTTCTCTCTGTTCCAGCCTAATTTCTGTGACTATTTCAGCTTGCTTTTGTTGGCCCATTTTAATCCAAGAGCTAAGAGTCCCTTGATCTGGGAGTCCAGTTCTGGAATTTGAGGATTCTGGTGAATCCTCAGGTTCCTATCGACCCTGGGGAGGTCCTGCACCTGCAGCGCCAAATAGCCTGACTAAACCCTGATAATTGTTTCCTCCAAAATACAAGCAGCACAAGTAGTTAAGCGTACAGCCTTCAGGGAATTCTGCTGTTTGAAAACCTACGCCCAGCACTTTGCAAAGCTGTCGAGCCTAGGGAAGCTGTGTCTGTCTCTTGGCAAAGCAGTGCCTTGGTTTTCCTTCCTTGGCTACCTCGTTTTCTTTTTTAATGCATTTTCTTTGCATGGTGGAAAGGAGAGGCAGGTGCGTCTAAACTTTGATTTTTCACAGCGAACTTTAAATCCTTATATCACATGTGGAAAGATTGATTTGTAGCTGCTCTGTCTTCCGAATAGACCTTGTGGATGGTAAAGATCTCAGGGAGTGAAACATTAAAAATGAATGAGAACTAGTTTGTCTGAGGTAGGGGTTGAGAGGGACTTGGTGGGAAAGGTTTAACAAAAGGCATTGATGTTTTAAATGCACAGAAATGCCGTCCATCAATAATAAATGGTGTGGCTTAGAATAGATGTGCCAAATTGAGTTATTAGAGCATACAGATCAGTTCACAGAAGGGGAAAGTAAACAGCATGGCTGGTGTTTTAAAATTATCTGTTTGAAAGCATTAGAATATAGTTTTGAATATCCTCTTGCTATCAGAGCATAAAGAGAAAACATTTAGAATTTCCAAAAATTCTAAGTTTTGATTTTTTTAAGACTTAATAAGAATGAACAAATTCTGTTTTTCTGAAAATGAATTTCTGGCCTTACCTGGCTGAATGCCTTTTTTAAGAGCTTGAGTTGTAATTGTATGAGGAATGAAATTAACATTACAGAATGTTAAGTCAGGTACAACTGTTGCCTAGTGTTTTCCGTATCTACATTGTATCCCTAGATACCTCTTCACTACATACTCCAACTACAGAGGACCACTCAGGAAACCCCTCTCTGTGGTTTGAGATTGATTCATCCTCACCCTCAGTATTTTGATGCAAGGGCTAATTCTGTACATTTATTTGCTCTGCGTGAGAATTTTCACCCAGAAGAGAGACAAAAAGAAATGCCAGCTTCACTGTCTCAGAGAGAAAATGACTCCTAGAAAGCTGGACAAAATCTGTTAAGCAAACTGGGATCTTGGGTCGGTGTAGACCCTGCTGCCAAAGTCAAGCTGGGAGTGTTATTTGGTCTTCTAGAGGGATGGGAGTTAGTTTAGCGGCACAGGCTTGGCAGAGGACAGGAATGCAGGGGGCACTGGAATGACTCCGGGGTTGGAACTGGTGTGCTTCGTGAAAGCACTAGGCTTGGTAAGGCACGTGGAGCTATTCTACTCATGTTCATATCGACCCTCGCTTGCCCGTTTGGGAACTTGTTTGGAATCATCTGTTGTCTCTCTTTCCTAAGATGAACAAAAAGTACTTAATTCTTGCAAGTAATGTGAATTTATTTTAATTTGAGGTTTGTTAGGATAGAAAGACAGTCTTTGAGTGTGAATGCTCAAAGTTGAAAAGGAGGACGATTGTATGAGAAGTCTTACTCGCCCTTATTGGGGCCATCTGTGTTCGCTTTCAAGTCTTTCAGGTGCAGAATGTACTTGAATTAATCTTTTCACCTCCAAGGGATCCTAGCTTGCCCTAAAAAAAGCACGTGTCAAACTGTCTTTAGAGCCACCAAATAAATCTATTTTATAGTCCCATTAGATATCTCGCTCAAAATCCACTCTGGAAGGTCCTGTGGTTGGATGCACAACAAATTTCCTGCAGTCATCTCTGGTCCACCTCCTTTGGGTTGTTAAGAAGGTGTTGAAATGTGAGACGGCTGGTAGTGGAATGAAATTGTGGGTCAGGGTAATTAGGAAGGGCGAAAACCCAGCATTTTCATGGTACATTGTCTGGCTTTTAGTTGAAGCTGCAAACAACGGATATGAACTAAACCAGTTGCTCCTGTGCAGCTGGTTCAGATCTAGCTTTATAAACTGGCTGAAGTAAAATGAAATGGCTGGAAAATTCCAGTCAAGTAACACCAGTGGGAACATGTGGAGTTAAATAGTGTGAGTAAATGCTGGCCCGGTTGAGGAAAAAAAACTACAGACACAAACTTGAGGGTGGTGGTGAGGACTTGTAGAGAGGGCTGGGGAGGGGACAGGCAGGGCATTTTCTGGCCTTTATAACAAGGGTCTATTGTCTGGATCAGTTCCCTTGTAGGAGGTAGGAGGAAAACTTCCAGGGAAGTTTGTAGAGTGGCCTGCCTACCTTCTTGACTGATAATTTTTTTTTCTTTAAGAAAGAAAGAAAAATAAGGCATCACTTCAGTTCCTGACAGTAACACCAATCTCAAAATGTTGTCTTTCTTCCCACCTTGTGTGACCCAGAAGGCCCCGTCTGTCTTCATAGCCCTCTTCCCTTGCACCACGCGTACCGGAGGATGTGGAGTATGTTGGAGGTGAAGGTTCAGTGTCTTCTCATTGTTCTAAATAAGGAAGGAAAATGGGTTTAGTCAAGGAAAGCTTCTGTAGTATCAGTTTTTGCTGCTTAATTTGGAGAATTGAGAGTTGGCTCGAGGAAAAAAAAAACTTGAGAAGTTCAAGGGCCGTGGTGCTGTTTGGGGAAAACATTTGCTGTAACTAGGTTGAGGGTATTTATTCTCTGCCAGTGCCTGGGAGCTGTATTTGCCAAGTGATTTCCCAGTCGCAGGGATTAGCCAGTCATGTGAGACATTTGATGAAGAGACTTAGAGAAATCTTGGCTGAGGCATGTGATTGGTGGCTGTGGGTGGGATGGCCCCCTCCTCGACTCTGCTTCACTCCCCGGCGTTTGTAAGAATGTTTGTAGATGAAGAATCTTCTTAGAAATCAAAGTCCCGATGGGTGTATTATTAATTATGCCCCGACGTTTCTACAGGACTTGGAGTCTTTTTCTCTCGGAGCTATACCACCACTCATCTGTCTGGGGAAGAAGACAAGACACCAGCCTATCGGTAAAAGTTATCTGTACCCCAACGGCATACATAGTTCTGTTTTAGGAAAGAGAATGTTTCTTGATGGACATGCCCTAGATTTGCAGCAAATTTTTATTCTAAACCTAGAGGACTTTTTCTTTTTCCTTAACAGGGACACTTTTCATTGGTGAGGCCAAGCCCGTGGGCTGCGGTTAGTGATGGGCTCCAGACTGGAGGGGAGCACCGGCTGTGTCCCTGCCCGCCTGCTTAAATTTGCATGTGTTCCTGCCCACAGATAACCATCATCTTCAAAGCTCACCGGGAGTGTACAGAGCAGAAAGTGTACCAAGCTGTGACCGATGACCTGCCGGCGGCCTTTGTGGATGGCAGCACCAGCGGCGGGGCTGGCGACCCCAGGAGCCTGCTGATCGTGGAGAGGGAGAGTGGCCGCTCCGTGGAGATGCACGCCCGCTACATCGGGACCACGGTGTTCGTGCGGCAGCTGGGCCGCTACCTGACGCTCGCCATCCGCATGCCCGAGGCCCTGGCCATGTCCTACGAGGAAAGCCAGGACCTGCAGCTGTGTGTCAACGGCTGCCCCCTGAGCGAGCGCATCGATGACGGGCAGGGCCAGGTGTCTGCCATCCTGGGGCCCAGCGCGCCTCGCACGGCTCTGGCACCGGCCTGGCCGGGCTACACCCTGGAGGCTGCCAGTGCTCAGTGCCACGAGAGGATGCCCGTGAAGGACATCTACTTCCAGTCCTGTGTCTTCGACCTGCTCACCACTGGGGACACCAACTTCACGGCCGCTGCGCACAGTGCCTTGGGGGACGTGGAGGCTCTGCACCCGCGCCGCGAGCGCTGGCACATTTTCCCCAGCGGCAGCCAGGGGGCGCCCCACGGAGGCGGCCCCGGGGCTGTCACTCTCGGACTCCCATGCTTGATCCTCATTGTGTTTTTGTAGGGGCGTCTTGTGTTTTTTTATTTCTTGTCTATAACAGAATTTTAAAATATATATTGTCATAATATATTGAGTAAGAGTATATATATATATATGTATATACCATGTATATGACAGGGTGTGTGTCCGGGGGCCCCCACCAGAGTGTACATATTGTGTTCGACTGTCTTCGTGGATGTTGGATGTAGTGTTCTTTGATTGTATTGATTTTGTTTTGCCGTTTTGTGAAATATTTTATAACGTCCCTGCCTGGGGACCTGTTAGAAAGCACTTTATTTTTTATATATTAAATATTTATGTGTGTACCTGGTCAGTACGTATAGTACATATACCCAGACACCAGACGCAGCGCTCCCTTCGACGAGGACCAGGGACGGTGTGTGGAGCTGTTCCTGGCCGCTCAATCCTGCCTTGGCCCCTGGCTACGGATCTGCCACCCCGGGGGCAGCTGCATCCTTCCTATGAGCCAGGGGCTGTCCTTAGCGGCCTCCTGCCCTCACTCAAGGTGGACGGACCGCGAGCTCCCCCGCCGACAGGCGCTTGGGCTCTTGTGAAACAATGCAGCTCGACGGCACCCTCGCCCTCCTCCTCCACAGCTGTCACTTTGTCAGAGGGCAGGGAGACTATTACCACGGTTTTATAAACTAGGATCATTTTAGCTGAGCACTTACCATATGTGGGGTTGAGCCAGACAAAACTGCTGTTTTGATAGGTCAGAAGGGTCTAGAGGTGGCAATTTCACGGATAAATACCAGGCGTGTTGCTAGACCCGAGGAGGTCTCAGACTTTCCCTCATCCCACGTCCCTGTTGAAACTATCACACGTTGCTCTTCTAATTGTGCAAGCCCAAGTTCTTAGCCTTCTGGTCCTTGGCTGCTGGCACTCAGAACCACACTGTTCCCTGTCTCTACCCCCCAGTAAACCCACCTTAATCTCACCTTATGATCCCAGAGATTAGGGTTTGTTGGATTCTTGCTTCATATCAAGGCCCAGTTCCCGTCACAAAGTTTGCCTCTCTTCCTTGCCCTCCACACCATGGTCTTCCTCACAGTCGCTGATGTATCTGTATGCATGATGGAATGAACAGGGTGTTAATCGACAGGAACACTTTCCTGGCCTGACCCAGTATGCAACTAATTGGGTGCGGGTTAATCCAGACATTCTCACTAAGCAATGTTGCTCCCCAGGCGCTCGCTCTCTTTCATCAGACACTCTCCCTCGTAACATCTGGAGTATTATTTTGTCAGTTGCTCATGTCACGTGGTAAAATTCCTATAAAATCTCTCCTTGCCTCATCCCTTTCACTGTTGGCATCCCCTTGCAAAAGGAAAGCACCACCAACAAAATGCAAGCACCATGAGGAAGTGAGTTCTAGGGTAGGTAAATTTCTCTTGTATCTATGTAAATGTTTGGTACCAAGGAGAAAGGATACAATTTGTACCTCACCTAAGTGCAAGGAAAAGTCAATGAACTTTAAATACCACAGCAATTTGGATCCAGATTGTGCTCAGTTTTAGACGTCCAGGTCATTTCTGCCTTTTGCCAAGTCCCATTGATTAGGCTCACTGCCAGAGGCCCCGACTGGCAGGAAAAAAGGATTTCGTTTTGTGAAATTCTATTTCTTAGTGAACTGAGCCATCATCCGATCACAGGATGGAGTTGTGGGTTCGTCTATAGGTGGCAACCCTCCTCTCGTTTTCTGGTGTGTGACAGAATCATCTTGGCAAGTCTGGGAAGATCACAAAGGCATCCTGCTGCTTACTTGATAAAGATGCAACACCAGAGAATTGAAACCTAAACCGGTTAACCTTTTATAAAAACTGGACTGGAGCCTACCTGCCATCGGCTCTGAACTGAGGCTGTTTCTGTTCACCTATGGAACCGTGTGCCAGGTTCAGAAGCTAGAGTTAGCTAGTAACTTCGTTATGTAATTGAGTAGAACAAAGGAGGAAAAATAGAGTACTTATAACCACTATTCTTGTGTAAACAGTATAAAAGTGAAGTAAAAGCAGTAGAAATTTCTACAGTATCTGGCTTTAGAGTGTATATGGTTAATAGAACCTTTGTCCTTTTCAGGGAAAGCAAAACCACCACCTCGACTAATAGTTGGGGGAAGACACTAGGCTGTGTGGCCGCATCATAGAGGTGGGAAGGCCACTTAAAAGCGTTCTGTATCATTAGTATGTGTACCAGTGTATTTGGCTATTGTCCCTTTACAATCAGTGTCCCTGTACCACATTTACAGTCCCCACAGATAACCGTCAAATACAGATGCTTCTCTAGAGAAGGACCAGGTGGTTTTTCCATTTCTTTTCTAGGACTTGTAGAGAAAATACTACTTGTACATTTTGGTTCTTTAAATCCTCCTTAGCCCACAGAGTTTCGGGTTATACCAACATGTGGATAGGCTGTAGCTATTCAGAGGTCTCCTGGGGGAGCTTTAAACTTAGGGGAAAACACTGGTTTTCACAGATGCTCCACATGGCTGTCTTTAAAAGACTCAGAACATTTTTTTTTTTTTGTCCTTTTTCTTCTCTTTGTTATGCTTGGAAATTCCCAGTGTGTCGAGTCTTTGCAAAGAAACCTTTAGATGTGGTTCATAGGTATATGAATAAGTATCTGTGTAAAACAGTGAGTGTGCGGTGTGTAAATACTTTAAATTATTATGCTAGAAAAATAAAGTTACATACCATGCTGTGGAATGTTTGTTCTGTGATTATAGTGACACCTGCTGGAAGAACTGCAGAAGACAGGAGCCGAAGAAAGCGAGCGAGGGTGTGTTTGTGCCAAATCCTTGGCGATTACTAACAACACATTGTACAACCTGCCCATAAACTCACTGATTTTCTAAACTACATCTTTCTTGTAGTTTTTCATTTTTAAGTTTAAAGCAATTTCAAATAAGTCAGTGGCTGTGAAACTGGTCCACTGGTATCATCCCAAAGGTCTGTCTGCAGTAATAGTTTTGGTGACTTGGCAGACATGGGAACAGCACTGTGGTTCTTTTAAGATAGCGTGGACTGCAACAACTTCCTTCTGGTGGGAAAGACTTGGGGGCACGATTTTTTTTTTTTTTTTTTTTTTTGGCTTTGGGAACTTGTAAATCTCCTTTACTTGGGTGTTCTAAAAAGAGACATCACAAGATCTCAACTTGTTCTTTGTGCAAGAAACATGCCGAAGGGTAGCAAAACTTGAAAAAGAATTAAACCCAAACTTAAGTCAAATACTAAATGGGACAAATTACAACTGGAGGAAACCTATATAATCATTTCTTAAATAGAAGGTTTAATCCGTACTCTTAGTGTTCATCTGTAGTTCAGAATTAAAAATAAAAGTCATCTGAAACACAAAATTGGATGACAGTGATAAAGCCATTGACTACCTAATGCATAAGCTGGTAGTAAATGAATACTAAGAAATAATCCACATCAAAATGAAGTCTATGCTTAGAAGTCAAAATTTCTCTTTCAGTGTACTCTTTATGTCCAGAACCCCAGCTTTTCAGAGATTGAAATTTAAGTGACTGCCCAAAAACCTAACAGAGGTCTTTATTGTCTTTTTTTTTTTTTAAGATTTTATTTATTTGAGAGAGAGGGAACACAAGCAGGGGGAGTGGGAGAGGGAGAAGCAGGCCTCCCTCAGAGCAGGGAGCAGGGAGCCCGACGCGGGGCTCGATCCCAGGACCCTGGGATCATGACCTGAGCCGAAGGCAGACGCTCAACGACTGAGCCACCCAGGCGCCCCAAGGTCTTTATTGTCTTAAACAGCAAACGGAGACTTTAACAAACCCTAAGAATCCTGTTATCTGATTATTTTTCTTTTCTTTTTTTTTGGTAGCCACAACATTTAGCATTCTACTGCCTGAAGGCAGTCGGACTAATGCAGTCTTGGATTGCAGCAGTCCTTTCTCAGAAAAGATACTTTGTTTATGGGAACAGCAGGAAAAAACTCTAGCAAGGTCTTTGCATGTGTACCAAGGAGTATCTCCACCAAGGAGCATCTCCCTGCATCAGAGAATGTAATTAATAAGACAGGAGAGGGGAAAGGAAAGGGGAATGGGGAAAGGGAAGGGGAATAGGGAAAGGAAAGGGGAATGGGGAAAGGAAAGGAAAGGGAGGGGAGAGGAGGGGGGAGGGGAGATAAAAGGAAAGAGGGAGTGAGGGAGGGAGAGAGAAAGGGGAAGGGAAAAGGGGAGCAAAGGGAGAGGAGAAAAGAGGAAAGGAAGGAAGGAAGGAAAAGAAAGAAAAGAAAAAGCGAGCAGTTCATGGTTCCTTATCTGACTGCCTAGCTCACCATATTGTTTCTCCTTTCATTCATTTTCTGTCTTCCAAATGGAAAAGGCATATTCACAACATTATTATTTAAACTGTATTTTCCTCTAAACTTACTACTCTCTACCTCCACCAAGTAAACAAGATGTGTAACACTATCAACTAAATAATAGGATATATAGCCTTCTGTACCCAAAATATGAAGCATATGCTTGGAGTGCAGAAGTGTTTGTGTTTCTTATGAGTAACATGTAGATGTATAAGGAGAGTGGGGCATCTACAGCCCAGGAGGATACGCTAACAGATCCTACACAGGTGGAATGTTCACCCTTCCCAGGTTACGATGATGTTCGAACCAAGTAAACAAACCAGTCTGGTCAGCTAACATATATTAAAGTATGTCCATCAAACTCCAGCAAGAAGAAAACGGAGCCAAGTTTTCTAATTGAGAGTTCTTCATGTAGGACAGTTCAATGACCCCCCAATTTTTTTTAATTATAATAATGAAAACTCCCAACTCCAGGAAAAAAAAAAAAAAAAGGCACTCTGCTACCAGATGGAATACATAAGACCAAACCATACACAAATTAACCAAGTAGGAACTGCACTTGTCATAAATGACATTAAAAAAAAAAAATGATCATCTCAATCACTAATATAGCAGCAGCACCTAAATATGTGAAACAAATACTAACAGACATAAATGGAAAATTGACAGTAATACAGTAACAGTAGGGGACTTTAATAAACCCTACTTACATCAATGGATAAATCACCCAGACAGAAAATCAGTAAGGAAACATTGGCCTTAAATGACTCATTAGACCAAACTGACTTAATAGATACATATAGAACATTCCATCCCAAACTGCAAAATAGACCTATTTTTCAAGTGCACACGGAATACTCTCCAGTACAGATTACATGGTAGGCCACAAAAGAAGAATACATTCAAGAAGACTGAACTCCTATTAAGCATCTTTTCTGACCACAACATTATGAAAGCAGAAATTAATTACAAGATAAACACAAAACAAAACAAAAAAACACAAACACATGTAGACTCAATACATAAGTGAACAACTACTGTGTCAGTGAAGAAATCAAAGAGGAAATCAAAAAATATCTTGAGACTAATGGAAATGTAAACACAACTTATCAAAATCTATGTAATGCAGTAAAAGCAGTTCTAAGTTCATAGTGATACAGGCCTTACCTCAAGAATAAAGAAAAATCTCAAATTATCTACTTTATACCTAAAGGAACTAGGAAAAGAAAGGTAAAGCTCATAGTTAGTAAAAGGAAATCATAAAGATCAGAATAAAAATAAAGATTTAAAAAAATGAAAATATCAATGAAACTAAAAGCTCGTTCGTTGAGAAGATAAACAAAATTGATAAACCTCTAGCCAGACTCATCAAGAAAAAATGAGAGGTACCTGGGTGGCTTAGTAACACGTTAAGCGTCTGCCTTCGGCTCAGGTCATGATCCCAGGGTCCTGAGATCAAGCCCCATATCGGGCTCCCTGCTTGGCAGGAAGCCTGCTTCTCCCTCTCCCCCTGCTTGTGTTCCCTCTCTCGCTGTGTCTCTCGCTGTCAAATAAATAAAATTAAAAAAAATAAATAAAAAAAGAGGGCCCAAATAAAAAAAAAAATGAAAGAACTTACAACCAATATAAAGGATCATGAGTGGTTACTACAATTATTGCCAACAAGTTGGAAAATTTAAAAAAAAATCATTAATTTCTACGAACACACAACCTTCCAAGAATGAATCACAAAAAATAGAAAACCTGAATAGACCCATACAAGAAACAAAATTAAGTCACTACTTTTAAAGCTCCTAACAAATAACATTTTAGGACCAGACAGCTTCACAGGTGAATTCTATGAAATATTAAGGTGTTAGTACCTATCCTTCTTGAATTATTCCAAAAAATTGAGTAGGAAGAAATGCTCCTAAATTCATTTTACAAGGCCAGCATTATCCTGATACCAAAACAAGGCAAAGACACCACAAAATAGGAAACTATACACCAATAATCCTGATGAACACAGATGCAAAAATCCTCAACAAAATATTACCAAATTCAACAATACATTAAAAGAATCATACACCATGATCAAGTGGGATTTATCTCAGAGATGCAAGGATGGTTCAACATCTGCAAATCAATCAACATGATACTCCACAATAACAAAAAGGATAAAAGTTCTATGATCATCTCAATAGATGCAGAAAAAGCATTTGAAAGTTCAACATTCATTTGTGATAAAAACTCTCAAGTGGGTATAAAAGTAATGTACCTCAACATAATAAAGTCCATTTATGACAAACCCACAGATAAGATCATACTAAATAATGAAAAGCTGAAAGCTTTTCCTCTAACATCAGGAGCAAGACAAGGATACTCACTCTTGCCACCTCTATTCAGTGTAGTGCTGAAAATCCTAGCTGTAGTATTTAGCCAAAAAAAAGAAAAAAGAAAGAAAAAAAAGGCATCCAAATCGCCAAGGAAAAAAAAAAGTACTCCTATTCTCAGAAGACACAATCAAATATACAGGAAACACTAAAGACCCCATCAAAAAAACAAACAAAAAAACTACTAGAATAAATGAATTCAGGAAAGTCACAGGACAAAAAAATGGACGAACAGAAATTGGTTGCATTTCCATACACTAATAACAAGCTATCAGAAAGAAAAAATTAAGAAAGCAATCCATTTACAATTGCACCAAATAAAACACATAGGAATAAACTTAACCAAGGAGGTGAAAGACCTGTAATCTGAAAACTATAAAACAACAATGAAAGAAATTGAAGATGACACACATATAAAAAACATTCCATGCTCATGAATTGAACATGTGCCTTCGGCTCAGGTCATGATCCCAGGGTCCTGGGATTGAATCCCCCATCAGGCTCCCTGCTCAGTGGGGAGTCTGTTTCTCCCTCTGCCCCTCCTCCCACTCTTTCTCTCTCTCTTTCTCTCTCTGTCAAATAAATAAAATCTTAAAAAACAAACAATCTACAGATTCAATGCAATCACTATTAAATACCAACAGCATTTTTCACAGAATTAGAATACATAATCCTGAAATTTTTATGGAACCACAAAAGACCTTGAATAGCCAAAGCAATCCTGACTTTGCTGGAGGTCTCACAATCCCTGATTTCAAGTTACCCTGCAAAGCTACAGTAATCAAAACTGTATGGCACTGTCACAAAAATAGATACATAGATCAATGGAACAGAATACAAAGCCCAGAGAGAAATTCACTTACATGGTCAATTAATCTATGGCAAAGGATGCAGGAATATCCAATGGGAGAAAGACAGGCTCTTCAACAAATGGTGCCAGGAAAACTGGGACAGCTATGTGCAGAAGGATGAAACTGGACCACTTTCTTACACCAAACACAAAAATAAGTTCAAAATGGATTAAAGACCTAAATGTGAGACTAGAAACTATAAAACTCCTACAAGAAAACATACAAAGTAATTTCTTCGACACTGACCATAACATTTTTCTAGATACGTCTCCTCAGGTAAGGGAAACAAAAGCAAAAATAAACTATTGGGACTATGCCAAAATGAAATGCTTTTGCACAGCAATGCAAATGATCAACAAAATGAAAAGGCAACCTACAGAATGGGGGAAGATATTTGCAAATGATATATTCGATAAGGGATTAAAATCCAAAATACATAAAAAGCTTACACAGCTTAACACACACACAAAACAATCCAATTAAAAAACAGCAAATCTTGGGTGCCTGGGTGGCTCAGTCGGTTAAGCATTTGCCTTCGGCTCAGGTCATGATCCCAGGGTCCTGGGATGAAATAAGTGAGATAGAGAAAGACAAATACCGTAAGATTTCTCTTCTATATGAAATCTAAAAAGCAAAACAAAGACAGACTTACAGACATAGGCAACAAATTGTGGGTTACCAGAGAGGGGAGGGAGCTGGGGTCAGGCAAAATAGGTGAGGGAGATTGAGAAGCACAACTTCATTGACTGGGTTGCACTTAGAAGGTTTGGAGACAGGGCCTGTGATGCTTGCATCATGACCTTAGCTCTTGTCTGTAGATCCTTTCCAGACTAGGCCAGTTATAGCATACTTAACTTTTCAGAATGGCTTATAGTAGAGAATGACAAAAGGCAAGAGGCTCACCATGGCCACCGAGCAAGTCCTCCCATTCTCTGATCTTAGAATTTTTTCAAATATATCAAGTGAGAGGAGAGGAGTTGTGAGAAACTGCACACAGACTCAATAAGAAAGCAACATGGACAAAGGTTAATGAAAAGATGTTGAAAAGGACTACAAAATAATAGCATTGAGAAGGAGAAAGTGTCAGAAAAGTAAACAGTGTAGGAGGGAGGACTGAAAAAATTGTATACCGCTAAAAAAAAAAAAAAAAAAAAAAAAAAGACCTGGAATGGAGATACAAAAATGCAGGGAATGCCAGAGATATTTATGAAGAAAAGCAGTGGCATGGAATAATCAGATATCCTCTGTATCAGTCAGGGTTCTTCCTGAAATAGAACCAATGGAATATATATATAACCACATGTACATATATAAATATAGACAGTGATGTGCTGCATATATGGCCGTGTGTGTGTGTATACATACATTACATAGATGCAAATATCTACAGTTGACCCTTAAACAACACAAGTTTGAACTGCATGGGTCCATTTAGGATTTTCTTAACATTTTCTCTCACTTAAGAATACAGGATATAGGGGTGCCTGGGTGGCTCAGTTGGTTAAGTGTCTGCCTTCGGCTCAGGTCATGATCTTTCAGTCAACAGTAGGCTATTAGTAGTTAACTTTTAGGGGCAAAGTTATATGAGGATTTTTCACTGTATTGGGAGTTGGGACCCCCAGGCCCTGTGTTGTTCAAATGTCAGGTGTGGGGGGACAGGGAATTTGTTATAGAAATTGGCTCATGCAGTTATGGAGGTTGAAAGGTCCCACCATCTGCCATCTGCACACTAGAATACTGGGAAAGCCAGTGGGAGAATTTAGTCTGAGTCCAAAGGCCTGAGAACCAGGGCACAGCTGGTGTAAATCCCAGACTTTGAAGGTCCAAGAACCAGCAGCTCCAATAACCAAGGGCAGGGGAAGATGGACGTCCCAGTGCATGAAGAGAGAGAATTCACCCTCCCTCCATCTTTTTGTTTTTTTCAGGTCCCAGTGGATTAAATGATGCCTACCCACATTGGTGAGGATGGATCTCTTTACTCGTTCTACTGAAATCAAATGCTAATTTCTTCTAGATACACTCACGCAGACACGTCCAGAAATAATGTTGTACAACTCTCCGGACATCCTTTAGTCCACTTAAGTTGACATATGAAATTAAACATCACATCCTCCTTTTATATATTTGCTTTTAAAATTTATTATACATTACCTCAGGCATTGGAAAGAGTAATAACTGATCAAGACTCTATGATTTCCTCAACAAAATTCAATTTGAGCTACCGCAAGCACAAAGGGAGGAGTGGGAGAGTTCTTCTAAGGTTTCAGAGGTAGCTTACAAAATCCCAAGGGCAGGGTGGAGTCAGGCCCACAAGGCTGAAAAATGCCTGGAAAGGCATTAGGGTCTCATCTCTGCTTTTGATTCTGCAAGTACTTTTTTCTCTCTCACTCTGCAGGCTGCTTTCTCTACTTCACAGGAACTCTTAGTGGAACATGGCCACCTCACCAAGTTGTAGTTCCAGCTACCCACAGAGAGTTTAAATCCCTAGGAGAAATCTCTCTGGCCCAGCTTAGGACAGATAGGGAAACAGAACACAAAATGGGCAGGGAGCCTCTCCTTCACTTCATCACAGACTTCCATGAAGTTTTGGGATTTTAAAGCTCTAGGACATTGGTGCCCACTTTTTTCAGGCTCTGGGAGGGAGGGAGGTAAGGAAAGGAAGGAAAAGAAGCAAAGGAAGGAAAAAAGGGAGGGAGGAAAACAAGCTAAAATTCAACTTAGTGATGCCACAAGAGTAGGACTAGGACTGAAATTAGAACAAAGAAGGAAGGAGTGAAGAATAAGGTGACAGATGTAACCATTATCATCATAAAGACTCCAAGCTCATGGTAACCACTTTTTCTGACACTTCCCTATTAGGAATACCAAGATGGAGGCTGTGTGAAAGAGATGAAGTTAATACTAGAAATGGGCTGATCTTACACCCAACAGAGGGGAAGCAAAGGGATTTGTTGATCATCTATTATGTCAGTGCAAGCAACTTGCAAACTCCATGTGGTTTGAGGAAAATGAACAGAGGTTGACTAATTAGAGTGTGATCACCAAGCAGTGAGAGGTGAAGCTTACATTAGCATCCAGGTTCACTGAGATTCTAAAGTCCATGCTTGCCATGTGAAACCATGCTCCAGTCCAATCGTGTTTTACTGTTGCTATATGATTTACATTAAATTATAGCACCTACTTGAATGAAAACGTTAAGAAAGTCTAGATAAGTAGCCTATTAAAATCATTCTTTTATGAATAAATATTACAAATTATTTTGTTTGCATCTAAAATATTTGAGGATGTTGTCATAAGAAGGTAAATCACATATCTATAATCTTACTTAAATACTTTGGTCAGTTACTATAAAAATGAACTTCACCATCCCTGTTTGAATCAACAGGGTCAAAATTTAAAAATATTTAGGCTGTTTTCTGTGTAAATACTGATATAAACACATGTATGTGTATAACATCAATAAAATCTTATTAAAGGGGTGCCTAGGTAGCTCAGTCGGTTGAGCGTCTGCCTTCAGCTCAGGTCATGATCCCAGGGTCCTGGAATAGAGTCCTGCGTTGGGAATCCCTGCTCAGCAGGGAGTCTGTTTGTCCCTCTCCCTCTGCCCCTCCCCCACTCTCTCTCGCTCTCAAATAATTAAAATCATTACAAAAAATAAAATCTTACATAAATATCAACATTACTAACCACCTCACAAAAACATGCTGAACCTTGTCAACTTATCATAACCACATTCTTTGGCAATCATGGGATAGGACTATAAGTTCACTTTATAAAGTAACTCCCTGCAATTGAAGAGGGATCTTAATGAGTAGAAGAATTGGATGGAGTGTAATGTTAAAGGGAAGAGTTACTCAGTTAACAAACATTTCTTGAGTACCTACTAACTACAAAATACTGTTGAATGCTAGAGATCCGAAGCTAAATAGCCTATTTCCTTACCTAGAGAAACTTAAAGTCGAGCAATGAGGAATATTATGTTCAACCCTCAGTGCTCAACTTTAAAAAGGAAATGTTTTTAAATGGGCTAACACAGTTTTCAAAAAGCAACATTTCATTTCTAGACTGTCTATTCACAGTTTCAATAATGTAAAGTACTTTCTGTCATGGTTCTATGGATTAGCTAGACTCAGCCGGGTGGTTCTTCTTTGAGCTCTCTCATGCAGTGGTGGTTAGGGGTCACCTGGGAATACAGTAAACTAAATGCTCACTTGGGGGGACCTGCGTGGCTCAGTTTGTTATGCGTCTGCCTTTTGCTCAGGTCATGATCCCAGGGTCTTGGGATCCAGTCCCGCATCAGACTCCCTGCTCAGCGGGGAGCTAGCTTCTCCTTCTCCCTCTGCTGCTCCCCCTGCTTGTACTCTCTCACTTCTGTCAAATAAATAAATAAAATCTTAAAAAAAAAAAAAAAGTGAGCAGAGTACAAAAGCAGGTTCCTAATGCCCAGCGAAGATCAATCAAATGGAGTTAAGGTCTAATACCAGAAACCAGCAGAGCATCACTTACTTCCACTACATTCCGTAAATCAGAGCCATCACAGGGCTTATCCAAATACAAGGAAATGGAGAAATAAACCATCTCTTGATGAGGGAGTATCAAAATCATATGTAGACGATCATGTAGGATTAGACTTATCTTTAGATATCTTTGGAAAACACCATCTGACAGATATAAAAGCATTGGTTTGACCAATATTTTATTTCAAATTATTTTCACTTACTTTTAAAACTTTAAATGCAGTAAATTATCATCTATCTAGCTTAAGTTATCCTATCTACACTTTCCTAAGGGAAAGAAAAAAATGCCTCATTTGGGGAAAGAACTCCCTTCAAATAGTAAGATAAGTACTAGTTCATGTCTAACATGTACATCACACACACCCACACCCCACATAGAACAGACACAAGTCTTCAATATGCAAGGCAAGATCATAAATCCAAACACAACTTTCACTGATTATAAATCTACGTGCTTATAATTCAATTCCAACTGAAATTAATCTACTGAAATCATTTAGATGAGACTGTTAAGTGTTTCAGACTGTATAATCATGTCTTCTTGGAATTTACAACCTATGTCAAGGGGCAGAAAAATATTATCTCTTCTTCTTGATGAGTCTTAACAACAGTTGGTGTGTCCCTTATTACTGTTAGTTTTTTGGCTTGTTTTTTTTCCCCAAATGGCTACCAAAACAAGTTGCACAAAATACAGAATTGAGTGGACTTTTAACCTGTTAATTTAGAAACAGTTTCAAGCATCTCTTGTTGTTCATCAATAGAGACGAGATTACTGTAAAAATCTCAACATTTTTCTATAGTGCTCTGTATAAAATAGAAATGTGAATCATTTTTACAGTAACTAACACAAATTAACTTTGGTGAAACTGTTCTCAACTCTTCATTTCTTAATAGGGTCATTAGGTAGACTTGGGAAACCCCAAAATATTCTCCTGATGCTTAAAAATTTCTAGGTTTCTATATATTTTAGTCTTCTTACAAAGACAATTTACCTAAGTGGGGACTTAGAAAATCCCAGATGGTAAATATATGGGTTCTTCCAGGGCCAGAAGAGAGAAAAGCATATTAGAAGATTGCAGTTTTTCCTGAGAAGGACTTCCTCCTGCCTCACTTTTTGGTGCAATGGAGAGAAGTCCATACATCTCCTATTCTCCATGAGCAAAGATTCAGTCTTCTTTCCTAGCTCCCATCTCCAGTGTAAGCCTAGTTGCCATTTATCAGTATAGAGAGTCCTGAAGGCTCCCAAGCTCTCTGAATGATGAGGTTAGGAAGAAAGTAGCAGGAGGCTGGTTCACTGAAGGGCACTTTGAATCGATTATTAACATGTGTTGGGTATGCAGGTCAATGAATGCTGGGAGTGGGCTCAGGTGGCTCACTGAAGAAGGTTACTTCCTTGGGCTACCTTTGACCTCAATCTAAGCAATTTATTTATAGTTGGGATAATGTAGTGATAACATGACCTTAAAGTAAATTGAACAAGCCCATTAATAATGCAATGATCACGCATTATGAAGCCCATTTTTTTTACAGGAAAGATGCATTTAGGTCTTGGGTAGAACTCGATAGGGACCAAGATGGTAGAAGCGTGGGAAGAAATTGCAGAAACAAAGATAAAGGGTTTGTTTTCTGAGGACTAAATGTGTCAGTGTTCCCAACACTCCAGTTCATTAATCAAGTTGGCAGGAGCATCAACAAGCTTAATTGGTAGCAAATTATTAAAATGGGAAAAATAATATATCCAAATAGGTGGGAAATGTGGTCTAAATTTTATAAGATTTTAATGGACTCTTAATGGATTCTTTTCTGACTGTGCCAATAATATGTTAGTAACACTTCTTTGGCCAGAAAAAAAAAATCTCAAGGATTTACTTCTTCATTACAGACTATATATCCCTATTCTCTTGAGAATCTTACTCCACTTAAGTTTACTGAACTACACTGATGCAATATAAAATTAAGCTGATTTCAGTTACTCTTGTTCATGATGCTAAAATTGAATTCCTTAAGGTCATACTTTGTTCTATTGTCTACACATTTTGTTGTGCCATTCCCAAAAATCTCTAGGTAACTAAAAATGATAAGGGTAAACAATGAAATCGCTAAGTGAAAATCAGATGTAATATACCAAAAATTCAGAGAATCAAGGAGTGTTCTTTTAACTCTACCCATAGAATATGAAAATGATAGAGAGAGGCAATGTCTAACCCCAAACACTTGCTCTAAGGACAGGCAAGCAATGTTTCAATTGGGTACAGATGGGTATCTAGAACATTCAATCTCTAAGCCCTGAGCCTTTAACACCTCTGCCTCCCACACTGGATGACTCAGTGCTACAGTCTGGTTTATCTAGTCCTCACTTACCTGGAACTTTTTTAAGATTTTATTTATTTATTTGAGAGAGAGAGAATGAGAGAGAGAGCGCATGAGGAGGGGAGGGTCAGAGGGAGAAGCAGACTCCCCGCCGAGCAGGGAGCCTGATGTGGGACTCAATCCCGGGACTCCAGGATCATGACCTGAGCCGAAGGCAGTTGCTTAACCAACTGAGCCACCCAGGCGCCCTACCTGGAACTCTTGATTAACTAATCTATTATGTATGTCTTACAAGAGGACTTTCCCAGAAATACTTCTGCAATCTCCTGCTCTTGAAATATTTTACAAGAAAGCTCTCCCTCTGACAGCTTACTCAGCATAATACTGTATTCTGTGTAGCTTAATATTACATTTGTCGGAGCATCGGTTATCTGGAAAACTTGGCTATCCAGAACACAACCACGAGTAAATAGGAAGATAAAAGGTCAGGTGAGCCACAAAAGGAATCTAACAGAATATGTGCACAAAATCTTACGCCTTTTACCCACAGGAAAATTTCTTGGCCATCACTCAGGGCTTAGTTCTATTTTAGACACAATTCTTACATGTTTATCAGCCAACTTCTTATTCACCATCAGAAGGAAAATAACAGATATACAGAGGGAAAAGAGAAGGCTAAGAGAAGCAGACAGTAGAAATCACCAAAAATAAACATGACAACCGTTTTAGATGCAGAAGTGCGAACATTAAAACATCCATCAGAGTAAAAGCCACATCATTGTGAAGTAGAGTGCAGAGAGTGTGGGCACAGACAGGCTTCTGCCTCTTGACCTCCCCTGAGGCCATCGGGGATGTTCATGACAGTGGAACCGAGTCCTCGAGAGTAGGTGAAATTACATTTTGAGTTCACCAAATAAGAAGGCAAAATGTGTACTGCCCATTATGTAATGTTTTCCAATAAAAATAGCTGAAATAAAGGATTTTGTTCATTCCTTTATTAAATGGATTTTGAGTGTTTATCATGTGCCAAGCTCCACTCCTACCCCCTGCCTTTTGTTTTTAATTTTAGATAACTGAGCGTTGGAAGATCAGCTATGATCCTCAGGATATTCTCCAAGTTAATCCTAGACTAAGCCAGGACATAAAGATAGTATGTCACTGAGCCAGCCCACAGCTTTCTCCCTTCTGCAGGTCTGCCACAGCCCCAGGCTGCTCTCCATGGACTGTTTATGATGTGACAGAAAAGGATGATGAGACACAGCCCAATAAAACCTACTGCTTCAGTAACTGTGAGAAACTTAGTGGCAATGATAGATATTAGGACCTGGGGATGTACTTTTCTCTCTGCTCTTAATATAAGAAACAGTATTATCTCTTGTTTTTAATTTATGGGCTCTATGAATCATATAGCTGATTGCCTTTCCTATTTTGTCTTTGTCTTGTACCACAAAGCTCAAAGCTAACTAATGATTCCACTACTTTTAAAAATTTTCTTTAAGTAATTTCTACATCCCACGTGGGGCTTGAACTCGTGACCCTGAGATCAAGGGTTGCATGCTCCTCAGACTGAGCAAGCCAGGTGCCCCTCCACGTCTTAGTAATAGTAAGGGATTTCATGGGCATATTTTTGTGTACTGGATTTTGTTTCCAAACCCTTTGTTTTCTAGGTGCCTCATCCTCACTTATTTTATCTCTTTTTGCTATGTTGTTTTATTTTTAAAAACTTGTATGGAATTTACCACATGCTAGACGCTGTTCTAAGAACTTTACAAATATTAACTCAAGTTATTTCTCATAACTATGCTATGCAGTAGGTACTATTATATCCACTTAGAGGTGATCAAAAATTGAGGCACTGAAAGATTAGTTATCATATAGATCTTTTAGTCTACATAAAATATTTTTGGAAAACAAGAAAATATATAGCAATCCTTAAACAATTAATAAAGTTAACTGGAAAATACACTTACAGATACATATCTTCATTTCCCAGCAGGGTCAAATATACCAGAGATATAGATACAATGCTTAAATTCAGATGATTTTAAAGTGCCTATTGGATTCTTGAGGCCCTTAAAATACACCCTGATCTAATCAAAGACCTTGGGGTGGGAAATCAGTGATTTGATGATTCAGAGAATACTTCCTCCTGGCCTTCCAATGGATGTGCTTCCCACTTCTTTATTAGGAATCTACAGTGCCTGGGTCCCTGGGTGGCTCAGTCAGTTAAAGTTAAGCATCTACCTTGGGCTCAAGTCATGATCCCAGAGTCCCAGGATAGCATCCTGCATCAGGCTCCCCACTGAGCAGGGAGTCTATTTCTCCCTCTGACCCTTCCCCCTCTCGTGTGCTCTCTCTCTCTCTCTCAAAGAAAAGAAAAGAAAAACAGAAAGGAAAAGGAAAAGAAAAAGAAATCTATGGTGCCTATACATGCCCTAGTGAATGGCCTCAGTCACTCACAGCTTAACAGTGCTCTTCGTGCCTGAGAATAAGTATTCCAAGTCTTCAGAAGTTCTGAGAATCCAGGAACAGAATTTCCGTGAGTATTTTAAGGATTCTTTTTGAGGTTTTTAGTGCAGCATACTGTGAATACTTCCTTGAATTATTAAAAATCATGGGACATCTGGGTTAATTAGCAGAGAAATCTGAATGAGTTACACCCAAAGCACTTCTTCTCCTGGGTTGATATTATGCCCTTGAGTTTAACTCTGGACAATTCAGCAGAGGCATTATTGGCTCTGACAAGACTAATCCCACTATGAGAACAAAATGGCAAAGAAGATATTTTCTGACTCCTTATTCCCTTTAAAATCAGCCCAGGAATGAGTACAAAGAGAAAGTCCATTTTTGATGATACTAAAATAAATTCACATTCCCTAAACCATGTTTAAATCAGAAGTGAATAGTGGAATGATCATGCATTTACCAGATAAAGAAACATCCAATGCAGGTGAAGATAGATACAGTAGAAAGCAAGTCAATTTGCCCGGAAGCATTTCTGAAAGCCTCAGGAATGGGAGTAACAAGGTATCAAGAAAAGCCTGGGTCATTCGGGCAACTAAACAGAGGGTTATTACCTATGAAGCCGTGAGAACCCAGTCAAAAACTGGCCCAGAGAAACAACCTATAGATAACTACTCCTGGAGGAGACAACCCTTCATGAATGAGACCAAACCCCCACCTCTATCCTACCCCCCCAACCCTACCCTGAGCTTAAAAGGTGCTGGGGAGGGGGCAAGTGAGGGGAAAAACAAAATGCAGGGAAAATATTTTCACAACCACAGCCAAAGAACTGGGTTCCATTTTTTCAAATCCTGAGAACAAATGAGGAACTCTGGAAAACTAAAAATCTAAGAGCAGAATTAAAGATACTACTAGGAGAATTGGAAAGTAAGTCTAGGAAATCACCAAGAAGGTAGAACAGAAAAACCAAGTAATGAAAAATAAGAGAGAAAAGGTTTATTTGGTTTGGTTTGGTTTTACTTAGAGTATCAAACCTGGATGTGAACACTGACTCTCAGCAGTGGCAGAAAGACTGAACTAAAAAATAATTTGGAAAAGACAAAAAAGGTTGCAGAATGAAAGCAAATAAAACATGAAAGCACTCCTGGTGGGGAAATTGGGCAAAGTCATACAAAAAATGTTACCGCGCACTACTGAGCCATTTAAGAGAAATATTTGAGCATACTAATTGAAACACTACATGAATTTAACTAAAACTTGTGATTGCACCATATTGGAAAAATTAGGTGGGTGAAAGATATAAGAGGGCAAAAATTATTATCTGCTATAAAAATTTAAAAAAATGCTTAAAATTGATGAATTATGAGAAAGCAATAAATATATAGAAATATAGCGGTAAATGCCAGGACAAAATCTTACAGTTTAAAGTGGTTGCTTTTGAAGAATGGGATCTGAGTGTGAGGGTCATGGGAACCGTGTGGGGTTTTTTGAAGCCTTTCCTTAAGACAATTTTTAAAACAGGAGCATGATTATCCTAAAAACTGAAAAATACAATTACTACATCTACACAGACTTTTCGGATCACAAAAATGACTATCCTAGGGGCGCCTGGGTGGCTCAGTTGGTTAAACGACTGCCTTCAGCTCAGGTCATGATCCCAGGGTCCTGGGATCGAGTCCCGCATCGGGCTCCCTGCTCTGTGGGGAGCCTGCTTCTCCCTCTCCCCCTCCCCCTGCTTGTGTTCCCTCTCACGCTGTGTCTCTCTCTGTCAAGTAAATAAATAAAATCTTTAAAAAAAAATGACTATCCTTTGATAAATGTCTATTCTTCACAGAACGCATATGGATAGTAATGATGATACATCATAGGGGATTTCCTGGGTAACAAAGTGAAATTTAAGGTAGTACTGGTCAGAATCTAGATCTGTCTACATTTGAGGCTATTAGTACAAGTCTTTGGACTGTTTGAGTTCTACTTTTCTGAAACACAATCTGGAGCTTTTAATCTCTGAAGTAAATGCCTCAGGACAGTGTGTTTCGAAGTGTTTTCCTCAGACCCTGGGCGGTTCCTGAATCTATGACGGATCCTCTGTTTGGCAATTAAAACATTTTTTTAATGCTTACAACTGTTTGCATGTATTTCACACATTTGAAATTTAATGTGAATTTTTATTTTTGCTAAAATCCCGTTATGTTCTAACAATTTCTAAACTTTTAGAGTTTTACATGTGCTATTTGGACTGATCACAAAATCTTGCTTAACATTCAACTACATTGAAATATTGTCTGCTCATGGTATTTTCAAGTCAATTGAATATTGTCATTTAAATTTGTTAAATTTGAATTTTTCATCCTTACCATCCTAATTCAAAGAAAATATATCCATAGCATGAAGTAGCTCATTAAAGATTAAAAGGAGTGATGAAAATGGTAATGTAAGTACTGGGTCTCATAATAAAGGTAGATATATAAATAGGGTGTGAAACACCTAGTAGTATCTTTAACTCTGCTCTTAGGTTTTTAGTTTTCCAGAGTTCCTGGGACTCTGTGAATATAGAAAGTGAATCTGAACAAGCTAGAGCAAGAAAATCTAGACATGTAATGATTTTGCACAAGCAGCCGACAGAAAAAAAGTGTGATTAAATACAGTAATGAATAGAAGATAAATGAACTTTATTGGAAAATTGATCCCCTGCCACCAGTCCCAGTACATTATCTGTTAAAACACTTGTCTATGGTGGCATACAGTCCTAGAGGGTTTCATGCACAGTGACTGTTCTTGTAAACTTCATCACAATTTTGCAACACTGTGCAAAATAATGCTATTCAATACACAGTTGCTAAATTTTTTTTTTTCTGAGGGCAGATGAATGACCAACTACATACTTGTATTTATACACCTGCTACCTTTTCCAGCTGTGAAGACTTTAAAACCAAAAAAGGTCAATGTCATAGGTTATACTGGAAAGAATTATTTTCCAAAAAAACCAAATGTTCAAACAACGGGTCTTACCAGGTATCAATAACTTATATAGCACTATGACAATAAATAAACTAGTGAACAGAATAAAGGCAAGAAATTGACCTAAGTACATGTAGGAATTTGATATATTATGGGCATCTATTGAAAAGTTTTCTAAGGATGAAAGCACTAGCAGGCCTGGCTCTCGTGGAGATGTTTTGGACACTATCTATTTACTTGCCCCAGAGTTCCCTGTGGACTCACTGGCCCATCCCACCCACGTGACCCAGAGCCCCTCCTAAACAACTCACCACCCTGCCACACCTGACAGGCACCCATGGCCATCACCAGAGTCCTTTTAAAGTGTCTTATCATCCTACCATTCCCAGCAGGTGGCCTCAGCCAGCACCAGAACACTTCCTAAACATCCATGTCCCCGGAGTCCAGCCCAGCGCATTAAAACACCTGCAGGAGTTGCAGCCAGACCCCGTAGCGAGCCCCACTGGAGGCCTGTCTTGCTCACTAGAACGCTATAGTAGTCATAGCCAGGCCTGTAGCCAGCTATACCACGGGTTAGCACCACGACCAAGTGGGCCCACAACAGTTACAGCCAGGCCTCTCAGAGACAGAGGCCAGGGTCCAGCCCCAATTGCTAGTACCCAATAGCTGTCACAGCCAAACCTCACAAACTTTTTAGATCATAAAACCCTTCATTTAGTGTCTTAGGAAATTTTTTTTAATTTTGTCACACTTCTGCACAGACAGAAGAGTCCTACACAACAGTGAGTCTGCACCAATCACAACCCAGCCACAACAGGGAGGTGCGTTCAGTCCAAACAGGGGGTCCTGGGGCAGCTGGCTCAGGTTATAAGACGGGTTTGTGTTACTGAACCCCAAGGGGGTTACTGAACCCCTTCGCGTTTCTGCACAAAGTCACTCCTTTAAGATGGAGAGACATAACTGATCTAACAAACACATAGAAACAGAAAGTTAGGTAAAATGAGGAGACAGAGGGATATGTTCCAAATAAAAGAACAAGAAAAAAAACTTCAGAACAAGAATTAAAACCAAGATAAGCTATCTATCACATAAAGAGTTCAAGGTAATGGTCATAAAGATACTCACTGACCTCAACAAAAGAATTAATGAGAACAGTGATAAGAACTATAAAAAAGAACCAGAGTTGAAGAATACAAAAACTGAAGTGAAAAATACACTAGAGGCAATCAATAGCAGACAGATGACACAGAAAGACCAATCAGTGATCTGAAAGACAGTGTGATGGAAATCATCCAATCAAAACAGCAAAAAGAAAAAATATGAAAAAAAAAAAAAAAAAAGAGGCTAGCTTAAGGGAACTCTGGAAGAACATCAATGGTACTAACATTCACATAATAGGGGTCCCAGAAGGAGAGAGAGAAAAAGGGTGAGAAAAACTGTATGAAGAAATATTGGATGAAAATTTCCCTAATCAGGGCACCTGGGTGGCTCAGTTGGTTAAGCGACTGCCTTCGGCTCAGGTCATGATCCTGGAGTCCCGGGATCGAGTCCCGCATCAGGCTCCCTGCGCAGCAGGGAGTCTGCCTCTCTCTCTGACCCTCCCCCCTCTCATGCTCTCGCTCTCAAATAAATAAATAAAATCTTAAAAAAAAAAAGAAAATTTCCCTAATCAGGTGAAAGAAACACAATTTTGTAGGAGTGAAATAATAAAGATCACAGCAAAAATAAATGAAATAGAGACTAAAAACAACAGAAAGATCAATGAAACTAAGATGGTTCTTTGAGAGGATAAACAAAACTGATAAACCTTCAGCCAGACCCATCAAGAAAAAAAAAAAGACCCAGATAATTAAATAAGAAAGAGAAGTTGTAAATATGCTACAGAAATACAAAAGATTATACAAGAATAATACAAACAATTCTATGCCAACAAATCCTAGAAGAAATGGATAAATTACTAGAAACATACAATATTCCAACAGAGTCAAAAAGAAATGCAAAATCTAAACAGATCGATTACTAGTAATGAATAGAATCAGTAATCAAAAAACTCCCAACAAAAGTCAATGACCAAACAGATTCTAAGGTGAATTCTACCAAACATTTAAAGATGTATATTTCAAACAGTTGAAATGTAGACTACAAAATCATATCTACTGTAATATAAGCAAGAATTAAAAGAAGGTATGAATTAATACATTGATTTGGAGAAAGAAATGTCTTCCTTGAGCCTTAAACAATATGTTTATTTAGATAGAAATGAAATCTGGGGCTTGTATACTTTTCAGTGTTCCTCACATGTTCTTAACTCAATTGATTTCAAAAGTCCAGAGGTGAGAAAAGCCCATATTTTGTTTTAAGGTAGTTAGGACAATGATCTTCCAGCTGGCTTACATTAAGACTTTTCACAGTGCACATGATTTCCAGATTCTCTTATTTCATATGTAGTATTTCCTAAAATAGTTCTACCTGAAGACATCCTTGGGGCTGAAGATGTTGCTGGTTTTCCTTGCCCACTCCCTCTATATAATCACCTTTCTCCCAATTTATAAATGAAATGCATATCCCTCACTCATCCCTAGTCTTACCGTGGGACAATGCCATGATTTGAAAAACCTCTGGAGCATCAAGCCACAGGACAAGTCAAAATACTGCTGAAGCAAGTGAATGGATTCTAATGAATGGGTAACACTCATTTCACAAATCAAGTAGTTTTCAATTCTTTCTTACTGCAATATAGGAGTATCTAAACCAGTCATCAACTACTAGACCATTAAAACATTTCTGATGATCAATCATTGTGACTGTCTGCATGTGACAGGGGAGGAGTTTAAGGAATTTTGTTACTGCCTTGACAAAACACCTGCCATTTCTATCTACATATTTATGTGATTGTTTGTCAGAAGAAATAAAATTGATGCTGAATCCTGTATCATTCTAAAATAAATATATCCTCATCCATCTCATCAATATCTACTTTTTGAGTGCAACTTTACTTTTTAGGTTTAATAATTATCAACACTTAAATTTATGCTATCATGCTTAATTATATATTAGTAATAACTGTAATTATGCTCACTTGAAAATTTTTTAAAACTCTTCCAATTTATATTTGTTGCAGGAAAAGTTTGAGAAGGCAATCTAGAAAACCCTACAAATATATATGTTGTGATGGAAGCTTGTATACGAGAAGTAGAAAAAATACAAATTTTCTAAATGCTAAAGATTTTCCTTATAATATTTTTACATATTACAAAGGTTTTTTTTTTTTTTTAATTAAATACAATGATAAGGGGCAGCTGGGTGGCTCAGTGGGTTAAGCATCTGCCTTCGGCTTGGGTCATGATCTCAGGGTCCTGGGATCCAGCACTGCATAGGGCTCCCTGCTCAGCAGGGAGTCTGCTTCTCCCTCTCCCTCTGCCCCTGCCTATTCTCTCTCTCGCTCTCTCTCTCTCCAATAAATAAATAAAATCTTTAAAAATAAATGCAAGGATGAGGCCAGGCAGGGCAGGAGTAGAGGAGTACCACCCATAGAAAGCACAAGTTGTTGGCCCCTCCCTCCTTTGCTCCCCACCATCTAACTTTTAAATGGATGGTGATGGGGGTGCCTGGGTGGCTCAGTCATTAAACGTCTGCCTCCGTCTCAGGTCATGATCCCGGGGCCCTGGGATAGAGTCCCACATTGGGCTCTCTGCTCAGCGGGAAGACTGCTTCTCTCTCTCCCACTCCCCTTCCTTGTTTTCCCTCTCTTGCTGTGTGTCTCTCTGTTAAATAAATAAAATCTTTTAAAAAAATAAAATAAAATAAATGGATGGTGATGGCTAGCAAATTGTCATGTGGTTATCTTTCTTTGGCTATATGGAAAAAGTGATATACCTTTTATTTTAAAATGTCAGTATTTAAAATACACTGGAAATGATCTTTTGTTACATAAAAATTATGCCCTTGAAAATTTTTAGATACCAACTTAAATATATTTTAAATATCTTAAATTTAGTTATCAATTATCTGAGGGGAGTCTGAGAGCATACATTTCGCAGAACACCTGCCAAGTTTAATGGGTGGATTCACACCGCCCTCTTGTGGTTATGATGATGGAACACACCATTGGGACGGGGTGTATTGGCAACAGGAATTGCATTTCCTTCTTGTTGCACTGGATAAATAGCAACTTGTAGAGATGACTACATCTCACATATTCTCCCTAGTTTTATGAAATGTGGTTATAGTAAAAGGATTGTGAAAGTTAGGATATGACAACCCAATGGATCAAAAAAAAAAAAAATCAGCTTACTTGCCTTCAATAATTGTGATTTGGTATTGACCAAATAACAAGATTTCTGATTTCCACAGACATCCAGACCACACATTAGAGTCCAGAGACAAACACAGACACTCCATCAGCTGAATGTAACATCAGCCTATAGTTTCAGGTTGCTCTCAGGGCAAATGTGGAGATTTACCTTCATTCAAACCTCCACACAGCTTCCTCCCTCCTTGCCCCCTTCCTCCTACCTCTGCCCCAAGGAACCCCATACCCTGGTGCTGTCAGCAACTAGGATATTCATTATGGAGAAAGTGTGGCATGGTAGACAGAGCAGGGGATAATGAAATTTCCAACAACAATATCTGAATTTTTACCCCACCCATCACTAGTTGTGATCTTGGTAGAATTAATAGAATTCTCCTGGTTAATTTCTACAACAGTAAAATATCAGCCTCACGAATGACATGTACAACTGTAAAAACACATAGGTAAGGCGCTCAACAATAGCAACCAACTATAATTACTGCCCTTTTACACATGAGAAAGATTAGCAGGTCTGCCCATATGGAGGATATAGATTATAGCCCCAGGGGGTCACTTACATTATCTTAGTCATTTTTATTTACTCAGTCACAGCAATGCTATCACATATATCTTCCCTCCTAATTTTCTTTCCTAATCTCGGAGAGAAATATTTCACCCTTTTTTAATCTTTATTAAACTTGCTTGCTCTTCTCCCTTCCTCAGGGGATGGAACTTGGTTTATGAGGAGTCTACAGATGCAGCCTCTACAAATACCAGCCTTTCAGCAATCACAGCCTGAAAGCACTGCCACGCTCACTTCTTTCGCGATGGAGAGGACCAGCTTCTCCCCATATGCTCTCAAACTCTAGCACTCTCACCTTCATGGAGGCTTGATCAGTGCAATTAGCCCCTCTCCTCAGCATCATGTTGCTTCCCTTTCTAATGAGAAATATCCTCAGGTATTTGCTTCTCTTTCAATCAAACAACCTCTATCCCCTAAATAAAAATTGTCTTTGTATTCCACATAACCCTGTAGATAAGGATTTATTTCTCTGTTCCCCTTCATCATTAAACATCTTAAAAGAGTTGTTCATAGTCACAGTTTCTATTTCCTCACCTCGCATGCTTTCTTCAATCTACACCATGTGGAATAAAGTCCTTCCCCTTGACTGAAACTTGCCAAAGTCAGAAATTTGATTCTGATACCAATTCCAATGCAACTTTCTCTGTTCTTAACAGATTCCTTAGCAGCTTCTGATGGTTCACCACTTAAATGAGAAAAAAAAAAAAATTGGTATGTGTAATGGTATCTTAGGGATGACTTGGTAGTAAAGAATATGAACTCTCTCAAAGTAACTTAAATAGAAAAAGATTCATTTAAAAAAAAATCTCTATTATCTCACAAAATCTCAGGGCAGGAAATACAGCCAAACCCTATAAGATAATTCACTAGGCCACTCTGGGGATGCATGGTCTCTTGTTCCTCCTGCTCTCCCCAGGTCTGCTTCATTCTTATGTTCCTTTGAAGATTTCCGATATATAACTTTCTAGGTCAAGGGATCAATGAAGACCCTTAAGAGTCCCTAAGTCTCTCACAGTAAATTTCCATGAGAGAAACCTGATTAGTCCAAGTTTGAAGTGCACATCTTTTCTCAATTAGCTATGGCCAAGGAGTGGCAGGGTCACTGTGATGGTTAATTTTTACATCAACTTGCCAAGGCTACATTCGGTGCCCAGTTGTTTCATCAAACACTAGTATAGATGTTGCTGTGAAGATGTTTTTAGATGTGATTAATATTTAAATGAGACTTTGAGTAATGCAGATTAACTCCCTCCCCCCCAAATTTGAGAGAGCCTTATTCAATCAGTTATAAGCCTTGAGAGCAAAGATGGGTTTCTCAAAGAAGAAATTTTGCCTCAAGTTTGCAACATAGAAACCCTAACTTTCCAGCCTTCTGACTTGTCATAAGGATTTTGGACTCGCCAGCCCCCACAATCATGTGACCCACGGCCTTAAAATTCAGCTCTTCCTCTCTCCCCTCCCCTTCTGTATCCCACCCTTCTCTCTGTATAAATACAGATAAGCTGATAGGTAGGAAAGTAGGTAGGTATGGATAGAGATATAGATATTGATTCTCCGGAAAACCCTAATACAGTCACAAAGAGCAAGCTTGACCATAGCAGTCTGTTATTGGAGACGAGCAGAGTGGCCCCAGATGTATGATGCATATAATTACCAGAGAATCTCAAACTTATTTATATTTATACCTCAATGTGCATGCTCAAGTAAAAATTTGCCAATGTATTAACATCTGTTCATTACTATTTAATATATCAATTCAAATATTATTAGTTACCTAATTAAAATTTCAATCTCTTAAAGAACTGCCTATTAATGTTTACATTTTATAGCTTCAAAGGCTAGGATTAAAACACAGAAGATTCTTCAGAACCCTCTGCATTCTTGGAGGGAGAGAGGTGATAGTTTAAAAAAAATATCCTATATATAAGAAAAGTTCATTTTAAGGGAGAAAGAGGTGGGAAGCCCAAGGACAAGAGTGGGAAGGAATCCAACCCCCTTTATGACAGCAGTTAGTCACCACTAAACCTTTACTCTTGCCCACTTCTTTCTAGAATAGCAAAAGACGATCTTGAATTCCATCCTAAGTATTCATCTAAATGCTAAAATTACTGAAGAAATATAGATGAGGTGTTTTGTTTTTGCTTGTCTTTTTTTTCAAATCATTTATAATTAGAGTAAAACCATAATTAACTTGAACTCTACTGAGCAGAAAATAAGCAATGCAGAATCTGAGGTGAGGAGAGATGGTTTGAGGAAGGAAAACGGTTGATAAAAATAAGCAGAGTTCAAGGTGCTAGCAGACAACCAGACTCTAAAAACAACACTTGTGAGTTGGGGAGAGGTCACCGTTATTGGACAAGGAGGTGGAAACCATCCACCGAAACAATATACTTAAAGGGGCAAAGGTCCGTGGGATTGCTAAGGGCAAACAGGTCAAGAGAACAAGTAGAGTTGGTCCATTTTTAAGGATTTCAAACAGAGAAAAGAGGTCTGACACGAGGGAGATAGAACATCTGCTATGCAGCAGGCACTATGTTTGCTTGTCGGGGACATTTTTCCTCTTTCACTCTTGCCGTCCAAGTCTTAGCGGATTCCACTGGGGAGCGGAGGAGTTACTGCTGGCTCCAGCGTAAATCCTGATTGAGCTAACCCATCACTTGTCCTCCTTTTCTTGTGCTGCACGCAGACTGGGTTAGGCATGTGCACATACACATACATGTATACAGTGCTGGCTGATGGATTATGAGGGGAAACCCAGTGTGGAGACTTCTGAGAAAAGTACCTTTGGTGTTAATAAAAAACCCGGGAAGAGAAGCCCCCTTCTGCTACATGATGTTTCTCTTAGAACAGCAGAAGCAACAATGCAGTGATGAAGGGCACTATCTCAAGGAAGGCAGAGTAAAAGAGGAAGTAATCTGGGCTCTTGATTACATCACTCAATTTTGATAATTAGCCTGGAGACAAAGTACTTCGGGACTATCGGAGGTAAATTCCCCTCATTGTTCAAAACAGTTGAATAAGATTTTCTATTACTTGCTGCCCAAAGTGCAAATTAATACCTAAAATACAGCTGGAGTCTTAAAATCAAGGCAAGTGAGAATCAACAGTGTCAAAAGCTCTCAATAATTCAAGAAGAAAAGTCATTGGTCTAGATGCAAACTGAAAGGAAAAAAACAAACAAACAAAATCTTTAATTTTAAGGTACATGTGCTAATTTAATGCATGCAGGTGAGGACATTTTAAGCATATTTGTATCAGGGTTTAATCAGAGAAGGAGGAGGACAGATGGGGATTTGGTACAAGGATTTGAACTTATTGATTGTGGGAGATGCTTAAGGAGTCTCTGAAAGGCAGCTGACCTTGCATGTGATGCTGGAGTTTGATGTGCACATGTCAGACAGAATGGGAAGGGAAGACAGATATAAAGTGAGGAAGAGAACAATCCCAAACTCACAAGCAAGAGCTGGAGCCCACAAAATAGACTGAAAAATATGTGTCCATTTTTATTGCCTCTCACATTAATTGAGTATCCTGCAGAAAATAGGGCCTTTGATCAAGCCAAGGGGTCAGAGACAGGTGCAGTCCTGGCCACTGCCCATGCTAGGAGGTAAGCCACAGGTAAGTGACAATATATGTAATGCACAAATGGTGCCTCTTCATTCTACTCTTCAAATCCCCTCAGAAATCTCCCTTGTGGTCCAGCCTTACCAGCAACATACAGGAAAGGGAATTCTCGGGAATGTAATGTAGACAAACAAGTTGACACACAACAGAGTTACCCACATTTGCCAGTCTCATGAAAGAAATAGAGTCTATATTATCATGGTGTTACTTTTTCCCAATCTCATAGAATGGCCTTTGGAAAGGACATTTGATATTTACATATCAGTATCAGACTACTAGAGTCTTTTAATAGCACCTGTTTTGCAAAATACTTGCACCTGCTCAGGCATCCTCCTATTTCAGTAAGAAGTTACAAATAAGGGACCATTTATCAGCACTGGACTATACCCTGAACTTGGTGAGTACGCAGATAGTGAGAAGGTAAATTCTGAAAAGAGTTGCTTTTAAAGACATATATCTCTTGCTATGATGTCAAGAGACTTCTACCAAACGGCCATCCTCTGCTCTCAGTTTTACTCAAATTTATCAAAAGTTCTGTTGTCTCAAACCAGAAAATTTAACCCCATAATGAGGGTCATCTAGAAACAAAATAATGTGAAAAAAAAAATGCTTAACACCTGAAAAATTTATTTTGCCAAACATGTTTTCCTATGTTATAACTGAATGAAAGACTAAGCAGCAAATGAACCATAGATATGTTCAGAACTATATAATAAAGGCCAAGTTAAAAAATATGTACTTACTCGGGGCGCCTGGGTGGCTCAGCCGGTTGGGTGGCTGCCTTCGGCTCAGGTCATGATCCCAGGGTCCTGGGATCGAGTCCCGCATCGGGCTCCCTGCTCAGTAGGGATCCTGCTTCTCCCTCTACCTCTGCCTGCCTCTCTGCCTACTTGTACTCTCTCTCTCTAATAAACAAAAAAAAATCTTTAAAAAAAAAAAAAAAAAAAAAAATATGTACTTACTATTGACTTCACCAGTAATTAACCTGTAACACTTGGGCAGGTCAGTGTACCTCTTTCTGCTTCTATTTTCTTATTATACTAAGTGAAATAAATGAAATAAATTTTAATTTCTGACTCTTATTCCATACAGATCAAAACCTCTAAATGCATCCATATATTTAAGTCCAAAATATTTAAGAAGTATAGAATAGAACAATTTAAAATATAAAGATATTTCCACTAATCTGACACTGGCATAAATATACTGTGAACATATTATAATGAAGTCTTTAACTATTTTATAATGATTTGCAGAGACCAAAAAACAAATCCAAGCAGAGAAATTTTGCATTAAATGTGTCATACATTTTTCCTTATACATTAATTTGCATGAATTAATTACAAACCTTAAGGCCCATATAAATAATGTACAAAGAAAGAAATACATTTGCCTAAAGACACATAATTTTGAGAACAGCAAAGAGGGTAGCTTTGCCCTACCATGTAGTAACACTTTGGTAATGCAGTAATGATGCGGTCAGACAACTGGAGGACTGAAACAAAATAGCACAAAATTTCACTTATGTATACATAATAACTTGATATAGGTCAAAAGTTACACCATGAATCAATGGGAATAGGAAGGACTATTATCATATAGTGTTACAGAAACTAGTTCACAATACAGAGAAAAATAAAACTATATCCTTACCTAAAACCTTGAACAAAGTAGTTTCCAAATTAATTAAAAACTTAAAAGTAAAATCTAAAACCATTAAAAGTGAAAAGAAGATAATGTAGAAGAGTGTTTTGTGACTAATGTACAGATAAAGGACATAGTCAAGTTCAAAAGTACAAACCATAAGGTAGGGAAAAGACAATGGATTTGATTATTGTTAAGAATTTTTGTTCAGGAGCATCTGGGTGGCTCAGTAGGTTAAGCATCTTCCTTCAGCTCAGATCATGATCCTGGAGTCCCAGGATGGAGCCCCATGTCGGCTCCCTGCTCAGCAGGGAGTCTACTTCTCCCTCTCCCTCTGCCCCCCTCCCCTCCCCCGCTCAGATTTTCTTTTTCTCTCTCTCTTTTCCAGTCTCTCAAAATCTTTAAAAAAGAAAAGTATTTTTGTTCAATTCAAGATACCATGTAAAAGTTAATGATAGATAATAAATTGGGAGGAGATATTTACAATAGTTTAAACCAATGAGGGACTAATTTTCCAGCATCCCAAAGGAATGAGAATAATCAATAAATCAAAATAAAATAAGAAAAGCAATAGGAAAATGGGCAAACTATATGAACAGGCAATTCACAGAAGAAACTCAAAGGAATATGAACTATAGGAAAAGATGCTCAAACTCATTGTTAATCCAGATGTGCAAATAAAAAATTTAAAAATAACACATGAAAAGATGCTCAACATCCTACATTATTAGGGATATAGTTGCTAATTAAAGTAACAATGAGATACCCCTACACACCTATCAGGATGGCCAAAATCCAAAACACCGACAGTACCAAATGCGGGAGAGGATGTAGAACAATAGGAACTCTCATACACTGCTGGTGAGAATGCACAACTGTAGACTCTCTTTGAAAGACAATTTGACAGTTTCTTACAAAACTAAACATACTCTTACCATATGATCTCTTTGATATTTACCCAAATGAGTTGAAAACTTAGGTCCATACAAAACTTGCACATAAACCTGCACATGAATGTTTATATGAAAGCTTCATTCATACTTGCCCAAACTTTGAAGCAGCCAAGACGTCCTTCAGTACGTGAAGGGATAAGTGAATTGTTACATCTAGACAGTGGATCATTCTTCAGCACTAAAAAGAAATTAGCTATCAAGCCACGAAAAGATAGGAAAAAACTAAGTTGCACATTACAAAATGAAAGAAGCCAATCAGAACATGCTACATATTGTATGATTCCAGCTCTATCACACCCTAGAAACAACAAAACTATGGAGACAGTAAAAGGATCAATGTTGCCAGGAGTTGGAGGAAAGGAGGGATGAAAAGACAGAGCATAGAGACTTTTTAGGTCAGTGAAACTATTGTGTCTGACATTATAATGGTGGATACATGTCATGCATCTGTCACAACCCACAGAATGTATACCTCTAAGATCAAGAACAAGACAAGGATGTCCACTCTCACCATTTTTATTCACCACAGTACTGAATGCCCTAGCAGCAATTAGACAAGAAATAAAAGGCATCCAAATCAGTAGATAAGAAGTAAAACTGTCACTGTTTGCAGATGACATGACAACTACATATAGAAAATGCTAAGTACTCCATCCCAAAACTATCAGGACTGATAAATGAATTCAGTAAATTTGTAGGATACAAAACTAATACACAGTAATTACTTGCTTTTCTGTACAGTAATAATGAGCTATCAGAAAGAGAAATTAAGAAACCACAGTCAATTGCAAAGAGAATAAATACCTAGGAATAAATTTAATCCAGGAAATGAAAGACCTGTACTCTGAAAACTGTAAGACAGTGATGAAAGAAATTGATGAAGATACCAATAAATGTAAAGATAGATCATGTCCATGCATTAGGAGAATATTGTTAAAATGTCCACACTGCCCAAGGCAATCAACAGATCTAACGCAATCCCTATCAAAATAATAATAGTATCTTCCACAGAACTAAAATAATCCTAAAACTTGTATGAATTACAAAAGACCATGTATAGCAAACAATATTGACAAAGATAAAAAAGCTGGAAGTATCACATTCCCAGATTTCAAATTATACTGTGAAACTATAGTAATCAGAAGAGTCTGGTACTGACACAAAAATAGACACACAGATCAATGAAATAGAACAGACTGCCCAGAAAGAAATCCACACTTATATGGTCAATTATTCTATGACAAAGGAGGCAAGAATATACAGTGGGGAAAGACAGTTTCTTCAATAAATAGTGTTGGGAAAACTGTACAGCTACATACAAAGGAATTTAACTGGATCACTTTCTTGTACCATACACAAATATAAACTCAAAATATATTAAAAACCTAAATGTAAGACCTTAAAACATAGGCAGTAAACTCTTAGACATTGGCCTTAGCAATATTTTTCTGAATCCGTCTCCCCAGGCAAAGGAAACAAAAGAAAAAAAAAAAAAAGGAATTGGGTCTATGTCAAACTAAAAAGATTTTTAACAGTGAGGAAACCATCCACAAAACCAAATGGCAACCTACTGAATGGGAGAAGGTATTTGCAAGTGATATATCTGATAAGGGATTAATATCCAAAACATATGATGAATTCATACAACTCAACACCAAAACAACAAATAAACAAATGAAAAAATGGGCAGAGGACCTTAATAGACACTAGTCATAATGGCTAGTATCAAAAAAGACAATCCTCTTGCAGTGTTGGTGGGAATGTAAACTGGTGCAACCACTATGGAAAAGAGTACAAAGTTCCTCAAAAATTAAAAATAGAAATATTATATGACCTAGTAATTCCACTACTGGATATTTACCCAAAGAAAATGAAAACACTATTTTGAAAAGGTGCACTCCTATGTTAATTGTAGCATCATTTATGATAGCCAAGATATGGAAGCAGTTGAAGTGCCCATCAAGGGATGAATGGATAAAGAAGATGTGGTGTGTGTATATATATATATATACACACACACACACAATGGAATATTTCTCAGCCACAAAAAATGAAATTTTTTTTTTTGTGACAACATGGATGGACTTAGAGGTTATTATGCTAAGTCAGAGAAAGACCAATACCATATGATTTCACTCATATCTGGAATCTAAAAAATGACACAAATGAATGAACAAAAAGTAACAGACTCATAAATACAGAGAAAAAACTGCTGGTTCCCAGAGGGGAAGGTGGTGGGGAAATGGGCAAAATAGGTGAAGGGGATTAAGAGGTACAAACTTCCAGTTATAAAATAAATAAGTCAAAAAAATGAAATAAGTCATGGGGATGAAAACTACAGTACAGAGAATATAGTCAACAAAATTATAACAACATTGTATGGTGACAGATGGTAACCACACTTAGGGTGGTGAGCAATGAGTAATGTATATAATTGTCAAATCAATATATTGTATTCTTGAAGGGAATATAATTGTATGTCAACTATACTTCAATTAAAACAAAACAACAATAAAAAAATAGTGACAAAAGAAGAGGAAAGAAGGGAAGTGAGCGAAGGAAGGAAAGAAAGAAGGAATGACCCAGGCAAATAAACTACTGAAAAAAGATAAAAAGCCATCGGAGGCCTCTTCATCTCTTCCACCCCCACACTATTGCTCTTCTACTCTGCGCACCTCCCTGGTACCCTTCACTTCTTCATTCCAGCTCTCTTGCTGAACTTCTCTTTTTCTCAGAATCCCTCCCTATCCCCCTCCTTAGCACCCAATTGAACCTGCCCCTTTAAAATTAGACCCTATGAAGATCCTAATGTTAAATCCTTAATTTCGCATATGCCCTGGACTAAAGCTTTTCCCAAAGTAAGCGAGGTTTCCCACAGATTTGCTGAGGAGGGGTGACTGGGTGGCTCAGTTAAGCGTCCACCTTCAGCTCAGGTCATGATCTCAGGGTCTTGGGATGGAGCCCCACGTCGGGCTCCCTGCTCAGCAGAAAGTCTGCTTCTCCCTCTCCCTCTGCCGCTCTGCCTGCTTGTGCTGTCTCTCTCTCTCTGTCAAATAAATACTTTTTTTTTTTTTTTTTAAATTGCCAAGGACTTTAACATAGTTGTTTGAACTTACCAACCTGGTTTCTCAGACTTCAGCTAGTTCACGTGCTCTTTGGCAAAGGCCAAGCCCAACACTGGAGGCAAACAGCTAAGCAGGACGATTCTGAAAAATCTCTAGGACTGCAAGTGTGAGACCAACTCCCGGCCTTGTATACTGTCAGGGTTGCAATCACTAAGCGACTTCACCTGGCAATGCCTAGGGCTTTCTCGAAACCTATTGACTGGAGTAAGGTTCAGACTTGCATTCAGAAACCCGATGAGCCTGTGCACAACTATTGCAGTTGACTCCAAATTGTTTCCAAGGAAAATTCTGGCCTTCTACCGATGTTGAATCCACTTGGGTAGTCTTCCACTCTGTGTTTATGAACAGGCTGAACTGTGATCTTTTCTTTCTAGTTAAAAGGACCAGGATGGAATAGGAAACCACATCCACTCTAGCTTTGGTTAAGTTAGAACATCGGCTCGTGCTCACCGTAGGTGTTTCAACTAAAAGGAAATCCACTGAAATCCTTAATTTTCAACTCCAACAAATGGAGGCCCCTAAACGAAGCCAAACTTTGTCTGGTCTTTGTCATTACTGCAAAAGCTAGGACACTGGAAGAAAGATTGTTACCAATTTAAGCTCTCCAGGAGCCTTCAGCCCTCCAACCAACCTTTTCCTAATTACAAGCCTCTGAGGAACTACAGGAGCATTTCTCCATCTTTCTCCAGGTTGGAAATGAATCTCTCTCTGTGTTTAATGACACCTGAGCTGCACTGTTGGAGCTCAGCCCCACTGTTATTTAACAGTCCCTGCCTCGACAGATTCAAATGATTCAACTAGCAGGAGTTTCTAATAAACCTCAATGCATTCCTGTCTCTAAACTTATTCCCTTTATTTACGCCCTCTATGATGAGATACTCACCCTTTTCTCCTGACTTCTTTCAGCCCTATCCTTTTATTGGGCTAAGATTTCTTAGAGAAATAACACACTAAAATTTCTTTCTCCCGAAACGGGGAGATAATTCTAGAATTTGATAGCAGTAACCAAAATAGGCGACCAGATGAATCAAATAACCCTTCAATATCTTTATTTGTTCCATCTCTGGCAACACGAGACCTAATAGTAAGGATACTAACTATGGGTCCCTATTGGATAAGCTGTAGGGTATCAAGCCCATAATAAAAAATTATTAGGAGTATTCAGGGGTTTACGGCCTCCTTACTTCTGCCCTGGGGATAGGATGTGCCAATATCTCCTTACCTTTATTTAGGAACGAAAACATTACAACTAGACTCTAATGCGCCAAGGATTTACCAAAAGTCCTTCCTACTTCTTCCAAAATTTAAAAGCAGTTTTAGACGATACAGAGTTACCTGGAGGCTCTGCTTTATGACAATATGCAGAGCACTTGCTTTCTCTGCTCCCCTTCTCAGGCCTCTTCGCATGGAAGACAGCATCCACCTGTTAAACTTTTAGCCTTAAAGGGACACAAATCTTCAAGGAGAAATTGCAGTTTGCTCAAACTAAACTTTGCTATATGGGGCACCTAATTTCAGAACAAGGGCTACATTTAGATTCAAATGGGCATCTTGAACTTGCTCAAACCCCAAACCAAGTGCCATTTACAAGGTTTTCTTGGCTAGCAGGCTACTGTATTAAAAAACAACATGGGGCACCTGGGTGGCTCAGCCAGTTGAGCGTCTGCCTTCGGCTCAGGTCATGGTCCCAGTATCCTGGGATTGAGCCCCACATCGGGGTCCCTGCTCAGTGGGGAGCACGCTTATCCCTTCCCCTCTTCCCCCTGCCAGCTCGTGGTCTCTCTCTCCCTTTCTCTGCACTCTCTTTCTCAAATAAATAAATTAAAAAATTAAAATAAAAAAAAACTTTAAAAAATAACAAACCTGACCCTATTATTTGGGAAGATCAGGATGATTTAGCCTTTAAAACCCTCAAGGAGGGACATCTAGGTGGCTCAGTTAAGCATTTGCGTTCAGCTCAGGTCATGATCCCAGAGTCCTGGGATCGCGTCCCAGATCAGGCTCCCTGCTCAGCGGGAAGCCTGCTTCTCCCACTGCCTCCTGCCTCTGCTCATGCTCTGTCTCTCTCAAATAAATAATTAAAATCTTTAAAAACAAAATAAAACCCTAAATGAAAGCTTAAAAAAATCCCCTGCCCTTGGACATCCTAATGACCAATTTCCTATTTCCCTCTCCCTCCTGAATTCTCATTGCACATACCCACTCCTCACATAACTAATCTTAACCCTGCCACCCTCCTTCCCTCTTCTGTGGATGGTACTCCTCAGGAGTTTTTGTCTCCGACAGGTCACCTCCTGCCCCTGCCTGATGACTTACAGGGAACTCCTTTGATTAACACCAACTTTTTTGTACTGACAGTTCTTATTTAAAAGGATCAAAATGGTAAATATTATGCTGGGCATGCTCTTCCAACTCCTTTGGAAGTCATCAAGGTACCTTGGTTACCTCGCCCCAACAGTCCAAACTGTCTTACTTGAGCTTGCATTTTAGCCGACAGCAAAGCCACATATACATATATGACAAGAGTGATGTCTTTGCAGTAGCTCATGACTTTGGAATGCCACAAAGTACACTGCTCTCAAAGAAACCAACAACCAAACTTCTGTCATGGTCCACGGAGATGTTCCTTCAAAGAGATAATCTAGAAAAGTTGACTAGAGATGCCCAGCAGTTGGCCCTAGAAAAGGAAAAACAATATTGGAATTCTAGTAATTGTTAATTTGGTTAAAAAAAGAAAACTCTAGCTTACGCCAAAAATAATCCAGTCCTGCCAGAGACTCCAAATTTCCCATTACTGATTATTATCCATGCATTGAATCACCGGTATACTGAAAAAAATGATAATCTTTGTGAATCAGCAGTGGGATATATTAATAAGGCTGCAAAGAGTGCCTGCTTTGCTTGCCTACCCCTCCGGCTGAAATATGATTCAAGAACACCTGTTCACACTGCTCCCAAGCACTTTAAATTCCCGAATGGAGGTTTGATATTTGGGGCACCTCATTTCAGAATAAGAAAAGATCTTGATCTACTAGAAAAGATCATCCCAACCTGAAGAAGCCCCTGGAACTTCAGAGTGATGGGGGAAGTCCCTTCACTGGACAAGTGTTTTGACAGATCTGTGCTGTTTGGGCAGTTTTACAGCACTTTCACTGTGCTTACAACCCTCAATCCTCAAACATGAGAACAGTGTAATTAAGACCCAATTAGCAAAATTTGCAGATACCCTTCAAATACCCTGACCAAAGGCACTGCCATTAATCCTTCTAAATCTCTGGTCTACTCCTTTTGATGATATTGCGAACACCTAATTGTTAAACCATGCTTTAGTAAAACAATCTTTACACAGCTTGCCCGAGGGGATGAAGACCTTAAACATCTCCCCATGCAGCCCAGAGATTTTGTCTACTGGAAACGTTATCTTCAGAAAGATTTCATAATGCAACTCTGTTGGAAAGGCCCCTCTCAGGTACTGTTAACCAACCCTTATGCAGCCAAACTCCAAGGAATCGATTCTTGGATCCATGTGTTGCATCTAAAGAAAGCACCAAACCCTGACTGGACCTGCACACCAACTGGTGGCCTGAAAAATAGATTTCCAGGAATCAAAACAGCTGAAGGAGAGAGCTTTCCCCAAAATGACAGAACCAGGCTTGTTTACCTTCTCCTTGCTGTTGGCTTCTTACCTTATTTCCTTCCTTACTTTCTTGACCCAATCTGTTGCAAAAAAGGAAACCTCTCTGACTGTTGATCAGAGTTACCAGAAACTCTGATCTATTTCATGACATCAGGGATCCCTTGGTTTTATCTGTACGCAATTTTTGTTTGATTCCAAGACCTATCCGTTTAGGCTGTTAGAGCCAGATGCTCTCATACCTGTTTCAACCTTTCTCTAACCATAACCATACCTCTTTAGCTGGTTGTCTTCAAGTTTGGCTCCTGGTTTAGAACTATTATACACATACAAACTGGGGTCATTATTCTGCTATGTAATCATTTTTAAATTTTGCACCTGTTGCCTGTCAAATCTCTACAGAAGTGATGCATCCAGGAGGGTGGTGTTAGCTCAGCACTTACAGATGGTCTCCAATGCTTCCAACCTTGTAAGATCTAGACCTCAGATGGGAAATGCCTGAGAGTTATCCCTCATTCCCTTCCTCATTACTTAAATGAGGCCTCAAGAGTTTGCAATCTGTGTATTTTCCCTCTGATGTGGAACAGGACAACCAGTAAATGTCCTTCCTGGCACCAAGGGACAAAACCACTAAGTATCAAAAATCTAATCTTGAGCAGCAACGTTTTGAGGAAAGATCTTAATCAAAAGGGGGAAATGTGAAAATAAATAAAAGAAACCTCATTTAAAATTGAATAGGGAAGCCCTGAAGCATGAGCTTTCATGTACTACTAGTCACCGAAAGAAGCAAACCTCACATTTCCCAACAGGAAACTTATTTTACGTACCCCAGCAGTGCGAAGGAAGAATTTCTCCTTATCTAGCAACAGCCCAGCCAATGAGAACTCGGTGAAACAGCCCTCTCAGCTTCCTCCTTTCTTCTGTAAAAGCAAGCCCCTCTCCTCTGTCCTCCAGACTTGCCTCTGGTTCACCATAATTTGCTTGTCCTGAGATGCAATTCCTCTGCTATTCCCCAATAAACTCATTTTGCTGGTAAAATAGGGGCTCTTTTGTTTAAGGTCAACAAATATGAAGGACTTAGAGTAGCCACAATAATTTGGAAAATGTACAAAGTTGAAGCATTCTTACTACCTGACTTCAAGAGGTTTAATATAAAGATATAGTAATCAAGACTATTTTATTTTAGCATAGGGATAGTCAGTAGAATATTCAGAAATAGACGCACACATGTGGTCAACCGATTTTTTTTTAATATATATGAAGAAGTCAAATAACTCAGTGAGGAAAATTACTCTTTTCTGGAAATGATGGTGGAAAAGCTGGATATCCACATGGAGGAAAAAATGAGCCCCAACTCTTAGCTCTCATCATATAGAAAATTAACTTGAAATGGAACAATGACCTAAATAACTCTTCTCGGGGAAAAAAAAAAAAACACAAGAAAATCTTTTTGACTCTAAGGTAGACAAAAGCTTGTTATATGGATGGATACAAAATGTATGAAATATTAAGGGAAAAAATTAGACAATGGACTTCATTAAAATTTAAAGCTTTTGCTCTTTGAAAATTACTATTAAGAAAAAAAAGGCAAGTCATAGATTTACAATACATATATCTAGTAAAAGACTGTTATTTAAAATATATTTATTACAGAGATGTTGATAATGTGAGAGGCTATGCATATGTTGAGGGCAGGGGACATATGCAAAATCTCTAGTTTCTGCTCCATTTTGTTGTGAACATAAAACTGCTTTAAAAAATATAATCTATCAAAAAATATAATCTATTAAAAATACAGGACAGAAAAAAATGCTTACAGCTCAATAACAAGAAAGCAAATAATCCAACTACAAAATGGGCAAAAGATTCGATAGGTATTTCACATAAGACCTATAAATAGCCAACGGCACATGAAGAGATCAGTATCATTAGTCATCAAAAACATGCAAATTAAAACCATGCAACTGCATTACATAACTATTATAATAACTTTTTTAAAAAACACCATAGCTAGTGCTGGCAAGGATGCAAAACAAGTGCAACTTTCATGTATTGTAAAATGGTACAGCTACGTTGTACAAGTTTGACAGCTTCTTTAAAAGTTCAGTGTTTATCATATGATTTAGCAATTCTTTTCCAAGGTATATATCCAAGAAATGAAAACATATGCACAAAACTTGTAAAGGAATGGTCATAGAAGTTTTATTCATATTAGCTAGAAGCTGGAAACCCATTAAGTGAGCAGTGGATCCATGCAATGGAGTATTATACAGCAATATAAAGCAATGAACTACAGATACATGCAACATGAACTAATCTTAAAAACACTATATTGAGCAAAAGAAGTCAAAAAAGAGTGTGTGATTTCACTACTTATTAAACTCTAGTTAGATAAATCTATCTGTAGTAATATAAAGTAATATAAAGCCAATCATTAAGTGGTTTCCTAGGCTACAGTTTAAGTATGGAGATTGACTGGAAAGAACACAATAAAATCTTCAGGGGTGATGAAAATATTCTGTATCATGATTAGGTTAATGTATACATTTCTCAAACCTCACCAAATTGCACATGTATGGTGCATGCAATTTACTGTGGGATATAGATTATGCCTCAATAAAATTGACTTAAAAACCCATTTTAGAGTGCCTCTTCTTAGGATACAGTTCTAAGAGAACATTCCTCCTATCCTAACATGAAAAAATAGTTAATCTAAAAAATCATAGTTTTACTTGAACCCATTAGAGTATAGAGGTCACCAGGCAACAAAGTGAACTAAATTCTAAAAAATGACAAGATTCTCCAAGGGGAACTGATATAAATGAACCGTATATTTGACAAGACAAGAAGAAAGAGTGCATAAAGCAATTAAGAATAAATCAGTTAGGGGCGCCTGGGTGGCTCAGATGGTTAAGTGTCTGCCTTTGGCTCAGGTCATGACCCCAGGGTCCTGGGATCGAGCCCCATGTCGGGCTCCTGGCTCAGCAGGGAGCCTGCTTCTTCCTCTCCCTCTGCCTCTCTCCCTGCTCTCTCTCTCTGTATCTCTGTGTCTCAAATGAATAAATAAAATCTTTAAAAAAAAAAAAAAGAATAAATCAGAGGCACCTGGTTGGCTCAGTCAGAACATGTGACTCGATCTTGAGGTCATGAGTTTGAATCCCATGTTGGGTGTAGAGATTACTTAAAAATAAACTTAAGCAAAAAAAGAAGAAATCAGTTAATGTTTAATGGATTTTTAAAGGATGACTGTGCTAGGCTAGTGCTATAGTTTGCAAAAACAGCAGAAACAGAGGTGCTACAGGAAATGTTAAATTTTTGAAAGAAACACATTCATAATGTCCATCTGTCCAAAATATTAACCAGCAGTTTAAGATAGTTCAACTTCATCATTAGATCCCACTACATTACAAAGTTGTTTTTTGATGGTTTCTTTGATAAAAAGTACTATGAGAAAATAAATGTAGAATAGGTATTGAGGGTGGCAGTCTCCAATATGATTCCGTGATTTAAGAAGTTGTACAACAGGTACACACATCCCAAGGATAAGTACTTGTGGTTACTATCATTTTTCTTTCAATACTCAGAAAGCTAAGATTAGAAGGGAACTTCCTTGACAAGATAAAGGTCATATACAAAAAGGCTATGGCTACTTCCATACGCAGTGGTGAAAGAATGAATTTATCCCAGATGGGAATAAGGCAATTCTTATAATAGGATGCCCATTCTTACCAACATTATAAAAGAGGTCCTAGGAAGTACATTAAAGCAAGAAAAAAAAAAAGGCATAAAAGTTTGCAAAGATACAAATAAAACTCTTTTTTCCAAGATATGATAATCTATGTAGAAAATCTCAAATCTGGAAGAAGCTGTTATAACTAATTATTGAGTATAGCAAGGCCACAGGAAAAAGGTTAAATCCAAAAATCAATAAATACTTAAAAATTGAAATTAAAGGGGTACCAGGGTGGTTCAGTTGACTGAGCATTAGACTCTTGGTTTCAGCTCAGGTCATGATCACAGGGTCGTGATATCAAGCCCCGCATCGGGCTCTGTGCTCAGCTAGGAGTCTGCTTGGGATTCCCTTCTTTTTCTCCCTCTCCCTCTGTCCCTCCCCATGTTCTCTCTCTTAAATAGAATCTTTTAAAAAATTGTAATTAAAAAAAGCATTTATAAGGGATGAATTTAACAATTTAGCAAGATTTGTATAGTGAAAAATCACAATGAGAGAAATTAAAGACATAAATAATGGAATATATACTGTATTAAGTCGGACATCTCAATCTTGTTAAACTATCAATATTCTCCAAATTGATTATATGCTCAATATAATCCCAATCAAAATCCTAGCAGGCTTTTGGTAGAAATTTACAATTTGATTCTAAAATGTATGTGGGAAAGCAAAGGAATTTAGAAGGCCCTAACAATTTTGAAGAACAAAATTTAGAACTACCACCTGATTTCATAATTTATTATTTATTTAAAGATTGTATTTACTACTGAGAGAGAGCATGAGCGCGCAAGTGGGGGGTGGAGGGGTAGGCAGAGGGAGAGGAAGAGAGATAATCTCAAGCAAACTCTGTGTGAGCAGAGAGGCCCACATGGGGCTTGCTCCCACGACCCTAAAATCATGACCTGAGCTGAAACCAAGAGTCGGTCGCTTAACCGACTGAGCTACCCGGGTGCTCCCATAATTTACTATTTAAACTGCAGTAACCAAAACAGTGTGTTGTTGGCATAGGCAGAAATATAAATTAATAGGACAAAATAGGAAGCCCAGAAACAGACCCACCTACATATGAACAACTGATTTTCAATAAGGTAAAAGAGAAATTCAGTGGAAAAAGTCTTTTCAACAAATGATGTTGGAAAAATGGATATGCATATCCAAAAAAAACAAAACGAAAACCTAAAAATATCCCCCCATAACTCCTTTCGTTCATACTGCACATTATATACAAAAAACTTGAGATGGATCACAGACTTAAATGTAATTCCTAAACGTATAACCATTTTAAAATATAAGAAAAATCTTTGTGATCTTGTGTTAGGCAAAGACTTCTACACACAAAGAAAGAACCATAGAAGAAAAAAAAGGGAGAAACTGGATTTTATCAAAAATTTTTAAATTCTACATTTCAAAAGACACTGTTAAAAAAATGAAGACAAGTCACAGACTAGGAGAAAATATTTGCAGTTTATCTGATATGTGAATTGCATCAATAATTCTATTTATAAAACTGGAAAAAAATTTGAAGACTAGAAAGAAGAATGACAAACACATTAAAAGATGTTGAATATCATTAGTCACTAGGGAAATGCAAATTACTTGTTACCACTAGACACCTACCAGAATGGCGACATGAAAAAAACAAACAAACAAGCAAACCCTACCATACAAAATGCTCACATGGTTAAAGAGCAACAAGAACTCTCATCTATAGCTGGTGGAAACATAAAATGGCATATCCACTTTGGAAAATAGTTTGGCAGTTTTTTGTTAAGTAAAACATATACTTTACCATACAACCTAGAAACCCCGAAGTATTTCCCAAGGTTAGAATATGCCTATCCAGAGACTGGTCCATGACGGTTTACTGCATCTTTATTCATAATGGCCTAATGACTGGAAACCCAGTTGGTGAATGGATAAACTGTAGAACATTCAGTATGAAGAACAGCACTTAATAATAAAAAGTAATGAGCTACTACTGTTAATGCAAAAACACATTAATCTCAAAAACATTATACTAGGTGAAAGGTCAGCTCAAAGCCTTTATTTTGTATATTCCTTTAAATAACATTATGGAAAAGGTAAAACTATGGGGACAAATCAGTGGTTGCCAGGGACTAGGTATGGGGAAATTAGTATAGGATAACTTTTTTGGGGTGCTGGAAAGGTTTTTGTATCTTAAATATGTTGGTGGTTAAATAACTGTATAATATGTCAAAGCTTATTACAATGTATACCTAAAAAGGATGAATTTACCTTATATAAACGTGATCTAAATTTTTAATGGGAAAAAATATCAAAAACCAGCCAGGGAGGGAATTTTTTTTTTTTTTTTGGCTATTTCACCTTAAAGACATTGGAAATGCAACATGTTTCTCTTGCATTATGGTGTCTTTACAAGTTGTGTTCTTCCCTTATGAGTAGAAAAAGTCTATCATGCCACCTAACAACATATTTCCTATCAAAAGATAAAGGAACAGACAAATCAAAATGTTTTATATTTTCCTATTATATATCACACCTCTGAATATCTCTTCACAAAGTATCATCTTTCCTAAGCAGCCGTAAGTTACAAATACCAGTTTTCATTTATATATAAGCATAGTGTTTTAAGAGGGGACCTAACCTCTGTATTATTCAAGTCAATAAAATAAATATTAAAATCCCCAAAATCATATTACTTAAGGCCTTTCTCTATTTTAATTTCTAGATGAGACTTAGGTATTTCTCTATGTTTCAGGTGATTCTTATTAGTTGAGTTAAAAAGCAAAAGATAGTAAAAAGACTCTAGTAATAGAGATACTGATAAGGCATATAAATGTTCCAAATATACTAACAGATCAGGTAATAATGGAAAGACAAAAGTTTAATAATGCTGGCCACTTACAGCACATAGCATTTCTGGGAAAGAACCAAAATAATGAAAAAAATGCAACTGATATGTGAGGCATTGGTTTAGCTCCTGGGGTTACAGCAGTGGTAAGATGAAGTCCTTCCCCTAATGGAACTTACATGTTCATGAGGAAGCAATGACAAATGAAAAAAACAAAGTCAAGTAATGGTAAGTGCTAGAAGGAAAAGAAAAGAGATTAAAAAATGATTGATAGGGGCAGGGTACCAGTTTAGAGACTTGATATGACATGTGAGCAGACTTGAATTATGTAAGCGAGGGAGTAAGCTTTGTACAAATTAGGGATAAAGGCATTCTTGACAGAGGGACCAGCAATGCAAAGTCCCAGAAGTATTCTTTGGGGTATTCTAAACAATGGAGTAGTGTGAGTGAGAGAGAAAGACTAGAAATAGCTAGGGGTAAAGTGCCACATATTATAAAGTTGTGAATCCCAAGTCCATTCATTTATCAAAAATTACGGAACATTGGCAGTTGTGTTTTTTCTTAATGTTATTGGTGGAGAAGGGCGGAGTCTGGTTTTCCGTATTTTAAGATTAGATGCCTATTAGATATCTAAGTGGAGATGAGTTCAGGGGAGTAGCTGAAGCTGAAGATACTCAGCGCAGAAACTGAAAGAAAAAGAAAAACAGTAAAGCTGGTGAGACAGGGGACAGAAATAAAAAATGTTATGAGAGTAATACCACAGGTTTCCAGAAAGTAGAAAGAACTGGTCGAGGCAAGACCTGATCTAAAAAATATAAACAGTGCTCCATGCAGTACGAGCCCTCCTTAATACCCATCACTGGGTTAACCCGGAGCACTGGGTGTTATACGAAAACAATGAATCGTGGATCACTACCTCAAAAACTAATGATGTATTTTATGGTGACTAACAAAATAAAATTTTAAAAAATTAAAATAAATAAACAAAACCACACCTAAACTCAGCATAGTGAAACTGAAGAACACCAGAGACAAAGCAAAGTTTTGAAAGGTAAAAAGGGGAAAAAACAATGAGTGCCAGGTCAATTCCACAGCTCATCGACAGATTGGAAACCTAACAGTAGTCTATAATAGTAAAACCACAACGCAATCCACATTTCTGCCAGATAATGTAGATCAGTGCAGTCAATATCTTAGCTCATTTAAGAGAAGCATGATGAGCTCAGGTTTTGTTTGGGGACTATTTATACCATTTCAATTTAATACTTAGGTCAAGACTCAAATGTAGACTGGGACATAGAATTAAAAGCATCTTATTCATTTGGGAGTTTGAACTACCAATCTTGTTTCAAATAAAGATTGGTTAAGTTTGTTTGTTTTAATTAAAGGACAAGGTGGCTAATGGCCTTTTAGGATAGAAAATATGGCACATGAAGCCCCACTGAAGAATTTGTATAGATAGTTGGAAAAAATCTGGAAAGTATTTTTTAATCCTACTTTACCAAATAACCTTATCTTTCATTCTTTAATGTAGTTAATATCTCTTACCCTTAGGTCTTTCTTTATAAAAGAATCCAAACATTTCCTGTAATAAAATCAATCTATTAAGTTAAAAAAAGAAGAAAAAAATTAGCATAAAGCATCTATAAAGTCAATTACTGCAGTCATTGTCAGGAGAAAATATAATATCAACTGTTTTGTTTTAAATGTCTAAATTTAGAAGACTTTGACATTATGTTGTCTCAGGATATTTTTGTTGTACTATTGCCTAGTTATCTGCCCTTAAACATGTTCATCACAAATCTTGCATGAAGTGCTACAATATGTGTAATCGATCTGTATTTTTAAATTGGGTCTTGAATTTAAGTAATGGGTTTGATAGTTGGTTTATATTAACATGCTTAAATATCAATTTAGAAACATTTAAAAGTATTTTTTGCATTATTTGCTAAGTAACAAACTACTTAAAATTTTAACAATGAAGCCACATTTGTGAGTTCACATTACAATTTCAAATGAAGCTGGGTTAAGTCCAAAAGAATCCCATATTTAAAAATTAGCTGTTTTTCCACCACCTAGGCCCACCCCAAATCAATATACTCCTTGCAAAAGAAAAAAAAACCACAACTATAAAACTCCATTATTATTTAGTCAGAAACAAAGTAACGAACGGAATTATGCCAATTACCCCAGTGGGTATTCTTTAAATCTCGTGGAAATGAAATCAGTGTCAATCAGTGTATCTATACAACCTTTTCATTATTTAACTACAAAAATGGATTATAGAAATTATCACATATGTAATCTACTATGTTTCATGCTATAAAGGTTTGTTTTATTAAGCCACTCACTCTGAAATTAATGAACAAATCATTCACACTCCAGTTTTCCACAGCTTTCCAGTCTAAAATTATTTTCTAACATATCCTGAACAAAGAATATTTTCTTTATAAGCAAACAGGCCATTGCTTTTAATAAGAATCATTTATTGTATATTATTAAAGTGGAGGGTTAACTGGTACAGTACTATGCATAATCTCTCACCCTTGAAAATTTAAACACAAATGGATAAAAATAGCAAAGCAGAATGAGCATGTAAAAGACAAAATTTAAGCATATTTTATAGAGAATGTTCCCTGTGATATTTATGCACTAATGTTCTTCTCCATTGTGTTTTAATAAATTTATGGCTTATTCCTCTTCTACAGGATTGTGGACTTCTTACAAATAATGAACATATTTTCCATCAATTAATGTTACATACAGTTTTAGATTTTTCATTCAACTCAACTAATTAGGTGACTAAAATATTCAACTAAATGTGGCATTGTTAAGAAATTAGAGCCCATTCCATTGCCTCAAAATATGTAATAATGTTCTTCTATGTAACCTGTACAATAGGATATAATGCAAATATCCCAGCTACAAATGTGAATTAAAAATGCCAACCCTGATCTGCTCACTGTGTTAATATTACAATTTCATTAAGTATTATATTTTTTTGTTAAATGCTATCTGTGGAATAATCATTTATACTAAACGTGGAAAAAAGTGGAAAAGCTTAAAAAATGTGTACCGGCACTAGACTGTTTAATCACTTTTATATTTAATTATAAATTAATGTTTAGAAAATGAGCTATTCTTCCTATGTTACCTGATATGCCAGGAAAAAATAGATTATTATTTTCCAGGGTAACTAAAAGAGGTATCACTACTCAAAAAAGGGGGGGGGGGGGGGGGAGGAAAGTTTGTTCTGTACACATAAAATTTTAGACCTAAATGGATAAAAGGAAAACGTTTAAAAAATACATCCATCTATGGACGAATTTCTGTAGATTGCTCCCACAGTTAATCAACAGGGACACATTTAAGAATATTATAGGCATATACCAATATACTTATATTTGTCAAAGTTAAGATTCAAATTTGCTACAGCACAGCACACATCCAAGAATGTATGCTACATGATTCAAAAAGTTCCACTGAATATAACAAAATAAAAATCTGTGAATAAATATAAGGCTTTCTAAAATAAAATCTGCAGGAAACCAACAAGAGTCCAACAAAGATTTCTACGATCTAAATTTTACTTCATAGATTCATATAGTCTTCAAAATAGATTTAGTTGTAGTGCCACACATTAACAATAGTTAACTGCTTACCAAAATACCTTTTTCCTGGTAGCTAAACGTTACTACTTAAAAAAAAAGAAAAAAAAAAGTTAAGTGCTTGGAGTAAGAATGCAGCAGAAAATTACAGGAGCCCACATATCCTTTTTCTTAAATTTAATTTGTCATATATAAGGTTTTTATATACAATCAGTGTGCATTGTAACAGTTTATATTAAAAGTCAATCAAGTTTATCTAAAATGTTACCTGGCTGCATAGCACATTTGACATTATTGCCCACATGAAAAGGGAAAACAAATGGATTTACAATAACTTTTGGCCATTTTGGATTCTGAAAAGTGTTCATACACCTACCCTTTTAAACCAAATGCATCTGAAAAAAATGTTTCCAGAGCATGCAGTTTAGATTTTACATATTATCTCACCATTTTGTTACTACAAACACAATATTTACTACAAAAGAAAAAAAAGAAATAACATGTATCTAATAAAATAGTCAATATAAAAAGAGGACTAATGGAATTAAGTGGCCCCTTTCCCCATTTTTACATTCTAAACAATGATTCCATCAAGACAAATCATTAAAAAGTGTTATTACACTGATATTTTTAAATGATAAGAAGGCCTGAGTTGGTAGGGAAAGGAACAGTCAAAAAAAGCCTGAGAAGGGAAAGGAAGTAAGGAAAGCTCATTTAATCCATTTACAATAATTTACAGCCATTTGTGTGTGTGTGTGTGTGTGTAAAAAGGCATAATAATAGATCACAAACAGGAAATTCCTGGCTATTTTACAAGATATAAGTACAGAATTTAAATATTCAAGCTTGTGATGAAAAGCGGCAAGGTGGTCGCAGTGTACAATGTAAACAAGTAGCTTTGGAAAGTGAACAAAGTCCTTGAGTGTTTTTTCTTTATTAAGAAAAGAACTCTCTTTCATTCCTTCCTGAAACATGATCACAGGTCAGAGTAAAGTTCATATACAAACATAATTTAAATGGAGGTCAGTCTAAAATCACTGACTTAAAAACAGTTTTATCCAGCCTATATGGAAGGGCAGTGTTGAGGTCCCTGTAATAGTAAACATTTTCCATTTCTTTAAAAAAGAAAAAAAAAAAAAAGTACTACAGTATTTGTAGTACAGTGCAGCATAATCCTTAAATATAAAAATATTTTCTCTTCTGTTGGGATAATAGACCTTGCATCCTGGAAAGAAGTAACAATACTGCTACTGATAGAAGATCTGTTTATATCTTTCAAGTCATGTAAGGCAATTACTGTGTTGGTTTATGATATATGGCTAAAAGAAAAGTCCAGAAAGACAAAATATCAGTTTTTGTTATGTTTTCCGACTACTCCAGGTATGCTCAGGTGTACTTTTGTGTTCAATTGAGTGTTCAAATGGAGATCTGGAGCCATAAGGAGACCTCTGATCTAGTGGTGATCTGGGGCCACTACTGGAAGCTCTGTGGTCCATTTGCCAATCTGAGTGATACCTATAATCCCTGGAAGATTTATGGTGTGTATATTCAGAACTTGCCCGATGGTCTGAATGTAACCGATGGTCTGAATGAGAACGATGATCAGAATGAGATCTATCCTTTAAACTTCCTTCCAAATTTGACCTGTGATCTCTACTCCTGTGATCATCCAGTTTTCTGTGTTTCTCTCTATCACTGTAATACCTAATAAAAGACAAATTAGGAATTAAATTAATAATGCAAATTAAATGTTTCCAAATAAAATAATTATTAAAAAATAAAACACAAAAATACTTTAAGGCATCCTTTTAATTGTATATAAGCTCTGTGTTTCACTACAAAAACTTCCTAAGTGAGCTTTAGTTATTGGACCTATCTCTGCATGCCTCTCTGGAAAAATCATTCAATTCACAAAACTAAAGTGAACCATACAGAACACCTCAGGCAGCATCTAATTTTACATGCCCATTTTATTTTTTAATTATTTTTTTAACTATTTAATACAATTTTATTTTTAGTTAAAGCATAACTGATGTACAATATCACATTAGTATCAGGTCTGCAACATAGAGATTTGAAATTAAACACATTATGAAAAGCCCATCATGGTTAAGTGTAGTTACCATCTGTCCAAAGTTATTACAATACTGACTATTCCTAAGCTGTACTTTATATCCTCACAAGTTATTTTATACCTGGAAGTCTGTACCTCTTAATCCCCTTTACCTATTTCACCTATCCCCCTATTTCACCTATCCCCCCCCATTCCCCTCCCTCCTGACAACCATCAGTTTGTTCTTTCTATGTCTGAGTCTTGATTGTTTTTTTTTTTTAAGATTCCAGACACAAGTGAAATCATATGGTATTTGTCTCTGAGTTATTTCCCTTAGCTCACATGCCCATTTTTCAATAAAGTTGCTACATTTTATTCTATGCAAAAACTGTACTAATCCATCTTAGTTATCTGGAAGTGAGGATTAAGATAATGATCTAGAATACCCTTGAAATCAGAGCCTTTTATAAACCTCTAAAGCAGAAAAAAAATAAAAACCTCTAAAATGCAGTCTGTGGACTAATTTGTGGGAAGGGAATTTTCATTAGTTGGGGAAAGGTCGTTGTTATAAACAACATAAATTATGTTCTATAAGCCTGTGAAATTATAAAAATTTACTACTACAAATACAGCTTTTCGTTTCGTGTGCCCTTTTCTAATTGTGAGAGCCATTCTACAATTGATATATTTAATGACAGTGCTTCTACTACAGAAGGAATTATTACAGTGAGCACAACTAAAATGCAAAGAAAATCTACTAATTTATTTCTCATTTTTTACTTTTCTGTTTTTTCTTTTTCTTTTCATAATTATCATTAACTTATGAAAATATTCCTTTACCAAGTAAAATGTATTTTGTTGTTATTTAGGTTGTTTACTACTTAAAGGCTTCAAATAACAATAAACAGAGAAACCTTCCTGATTTCAAGACTTCCCAGATTGCTGTGATTAAGTTTAAAATCAGGAAAGTGTTTTCACGTGAGTTAATTTTTCCTGTGTTTTTTTTTAATGGAATGGAACACAGAACTCCCCCACCAAATTTCAGTCATATTCCATTGAGCTTTTATTTTACTCTATTATTGTATTTTGAAGAATATTTGAGCCAATATTCTAACACCAACCAATAAAAATGAATCCTATGACTTATTAATTACAGAACTCCCTACACTTTCATCTCTTACTGCACACGTGGATCTTAAATTTAGAATTAAAAAAAAATTTATAGAAATTCAGTTCTCAATATTAACAAAAAGGGCTATGTATCAGTTTTTTTATTTGTAAACAAACACCTTCATTTCACTTAAGATTTGTTATGATTACCTGAATACTAAATTGACTGATAAAGTATTGTAAATTAAAAAAAAACATGAATAAGCAAAATTTCAAAACTAATTGTCCAATTTACCTGCTTTCCTGCTTGTAATGATCCCAGTCACGATGATCTTTACCATTGCTAAAAGAAGAATAGGGTCTTTTCCTAGAGTCACTCTTTTTGTAAGAATCTCCCTGATGTCGGTCTTTATGATGATCATGATACTGAGATAAGTGTCTGTCAGATGAATAACTGTCCCTGCTGCTATCATCATGATTTGTATTCTCTTTTAATCTTTCCACATCTGTTAGAGAAAAGAATACAGCTTTTGTTAATGATGTAAAAAACAAAACAAAACAAAAATATGGTAAGCAAAATTAACTTTGCTGCTAGGTTATAAGAACTCCTATTTCAACTCCAGAAAAACAAAATCAGTTGCCCAACAGACAGCTAAAGACTTTAGAAATGGTCTATAAAGGCAGTACAGTAAGGCCTACAAAAGGGTTACTGTATTCTGAAATGTGAAAAAATATAACTGAAAAATTTAAGGCCCATTTTCTTCTCAGACTATACTTTTGTGACTCTTGCACCAATAGAATACATTATTCGAAATAGTATTTTTAAAAAATACATTCACTTTAACAATTATTCTATAAGTTCTAGGAACTGACAAAAGGCTGATTTATGGAAAGGTTAATTAGCTAAAAAGAATTACTGTTTAAGATAACAGATTCGATACAGAAATGTGGGTATGTATTATGTAAAACAAACCTGAAAGAGGAGAACAATTTTTAAATTTACTCTCTAAAATAATCAGTAACACTTACCTGGATTTCTAATCACTTGAGCATTCAAGTTGCTGTTCTGGTCATTATTTTGCTAAAATAAATGCACATATGTAAGAATCTTTTAAGTGGCTTCAAATACCCTTACAAAATAGGAAAAAGAAAAAAAAAACCAAAACACCCTAAAAAGAAAATCCTGATGCTGAAAGAAGTCCTCATATATTAGAATGTATAAATGTATCACTTCCAGATACCTTTTTTTAAAGCATAGACTATTTGTCCCATGACTTTCTTAAAAATTTGACTTGAAAGACTTTGACTTACAGAAAAGCTGCAAAAATAGTACCTAGAGTTCCCATATGCCTTTTACCCAGCTTCTCCTAATGTCAGTATCTTACACACACCACAGCATAATCAAAACTGAGTAATTAACATTGGTACAATACTATGAACTGAACCTGAAACTTTATTCAAATTTTACATTTTCCCACTAAAATCTTTTTTCTGCTCCAGGATCCAATCTGGTATTCCATATCAACACGGAGTTTTCATGTTTTCTTAGTTTCCTCCAATCTAGGACAGCTTTTTTTTTCTTGTCTTCGATGACCTGGACACTTTCATAGAGTACTAAACAGTTATTCTGTAGAACATCTTTCAATTGGGGTTTGTCTGATATTTTTCTCATGATCAAACTAAGGGTATGCATATTTTTGCCAAGAATTCCATAAAAGTGATGTACCTTTCTTAGTGCATGTAATGAGGGTTTATGATGTTAACTTTGATCAAATGTTTAAGGTGGTTATTAAACATCTTGGAGGAGATACTCTTAGTCTATGCCATATCTTGCTTTCATGCCCACTAATTTTAGCTTCCTTCAGAAGATCCTACCTGTAACAACTTTTATTGTGCTCTGACAGTGATTTTATATTTCCTTCATTCCTTCTACATCTATTAATTGAATTCTTCTATAAGGAGGTATGTCTCAGTTTTAGTAACATAAAGGAAAAAAATATGATGCATTAATTTACCTGAGATTCCTGCCGTTTTTTAATAGCATGTTTATATAATTTATGTAATTTTCTTGCATCAAACTCCGTAAACTTAGATACAAAAATCCACAGGTTTCTAGAAGAAGAACAGGTAAATTAGTCTGGTGGAAAATATTTAGATTTTTCATGGAACCCCCTAACCTCTAGATAGAAACACACATACTTAGTCTTCTACGGAACAAAGTCTAAGGACATTATTTCTAGTATTTTTAAAACTTTATATGGCTAAGACTCCAATCTTTTTTTTTTTTTTTTTTTTTTTTAAGTAATCTCCTCACCCAACACTGAACTCACAACCCTAAGATCAAGAGTTGTATGCTCCAATGATGGAGCCAGCCAGGTGCCCCCATATGGATAAGACTCCAAATGAGACTAAATACTAAGTTTTACTTCTCTCCAAAATCCCCTCATTTTATAATCTTTTAGAGTGAAAATAGTAATCCATCCTAATTTGAAACCAAAAAACTGTAAACTTACAAATCAGGAAGGGACTCATATTATGATTTATATTAGTATAAAAGAAACAAGCTATGGTAGTAGTCCGACTAAAGATACCATTAGATAATGTGGATTAAGTTTGTTTAAGAAGGGTCCTAAAGAATGTGTTAAAGAGCAACTGTATGGGAGCCATGAACAGAGAAACTTTAACTCTGGATCTTGAATATAAAAAGAGAATGTGGCTATATTTCCATTTAAGCCTAATATATCTATCTATCTATATATATATATAAAATTGATCTTCACTGTATCCCTGTTCTATGGTTCTGTAGTTTGAGGGACATGATATGAGTTGAAAGAGCCTGAGATGTATAGAATTCTGTTTTATATTATCTAAAGAAAGCATTAAAACTTCAGTATATGTATTTCAGCTATAAATAAAAGATTAAGCTAGACAATATAGTACTTTAGGATTATTTCCTCTCCTTCCTCTTATCATCTTTTTTTAAAGATTTATTTATTTCAGACAGACAGAGTGAGCAGGGGGAGGGGCAGAGGAAGAGGGCTTCATCCCAGGACCCTGAGATCACAACCTGAGCCAAAATCCATTGTCAGATGCTTAATTAACTGAGCCACCAGGTGCCCCTCCTACTATACCTTATCGTTATCATTCAATTGAAAAATATACAGTCCCTTATATATAGTTTATATAAAGGGTTTTAAGTACAGATGATGTTATTTTGTGGATGATTACTAGTGGGCTCAGAGATATTCTGTAACTGTTCGAAGGTCACAAAGCCAATAATTAGCCAAGATGGGGACCAAGCATGTCTTCTGATGCCAACTCCAGGAATCATTCCATGGCATTATAAGCACATTAACTTCAGGCTATTATTATTGTCCATGCATGGCTTCAGTGTCTTCAGACATGATAGCTCAGTTTCATTTGTTTTCAAAAGCCTAGTGATCATAATCAACTTCCTGGCTCCTCTCTCTAACATGGGTCATGGTTGATTTTAAGGAGAAAGGGGACAAGGATAGAATCCTTAGTGTAATCATCAGTCCTTCAGAAATATGTCATTATTACAGTTTTTTGCTTTGATGTGTAGCTGCACTGCCTAGAGCAAGGAAATCAGCAGGCTAATCAACTGATATGACTGGCTGTGGTCATTTTGCAGTATTCCTAACTTGTCTAGTAGCTTGACTTAACACCGAGCTCGGTCTGGTAGTCATTAAGTGATTTGCGTAGTATTATAGCAGCTCAGATTTATAATTTTAAGACCAACTGTGTTGCTGCTGCTTCTAAAGCAAAGGGGAAGATAAAAATCTGCATTTTACACTGCCTGAGAATATTAATTTTTACAAGGCTGTATACTTACACCTGGAAGATGAACTGCTAAATTCATGTAACAATAAATTTATTTGTTTGGTACTGCAAATTCTGAAGTTATTACTAAGAAAAATTTGGCAAACTAGAAATTTCTAAAAATAAAATGCAACCAGAATTTTAATGAAACAGTTTTCACTTTTTTTTTTAAGACTGTAATTATTTGAGAGAGAGAAAGAGAGAAAGCACATGTGAGCACAGGCAGGTAGAGAGGCACAGGGAGAGAGACAAGCAGAGTCCCCACTGAGCATGGAGCCCAATGCGGGGCTCAATCCCAGGATTCTTGGATCATGACCTGAGCTGAAGTCAGATGCTTAACCCCCCAGGCACCCCTTCACTATACTGTATTTAAAGGAAGAGGTGCCACCTGTGGTTTATCATGATGTATAATTAAGCAATCATTCACAAATAAAAGCTTTAAAGTTAAAGGAAAAAAATGAAAACAATCACCCTCAGATTACCTCTTTAAACATTATTTTGTTACCTAAACTTCAGAATAAGAAAAATAAATTGAAATATAAGACACAAATAGATGGTTACATAATTACAAATTTAACATTTCCTGAAAAGTACATCACTTACTTTCTCCACTGCTTGATTTGTTCAGGATTTGTATACTCTTTCAGACATTCTGTGATATGGTCTCCAATTTTTATTAAACACTGTCTAGTATGCTCCAGTTGTTCTCTTTCTGAAAGGCCTTTTTCAGGCCTATCAAGTTGTTTCAAAGCTGCTTTGACAGGCCTCATCCTTTCTTTACACTTTAAAATGGGAAAATAAGAACATGTATGGAAAATAAGAACAGGTATTAAAAATAAGAACTCAACAAAGATCTACTTCCTTCAAATGATATCGATATGAGTAAATACAGCACTGTTTGATGCTAAAAAAGCATTAAAGCTTGCCTCACAGCTCTTAAATATCAGGGTTTTTCCTCTCAGATTTTCTTCAGAAAGTAAGGTTTTCCATTATCATTTAAATTCAATCTTTCTGTATGTAAAAGCTTTGGGTTTATTTACCTTCTGTAAAAATGGTTATTTTACACCCTGTAACACATCATTAAGCAGTCTTAAACACAGAATGTTAAAAAATAATATATCTCAGAACACAACTTAGTATCCTAGAATCACTCTAATATAGAGTAAAATGTAAAAAAAAAAGGATCTTCATAAAATAAAATATGCTGGCAAAGCTATTAAAACCAATATAGCTATAAGTATAAACTGTCTATTCTTCTAAACCTTTGGAAAGTAAGAAAAAGAAAGTAGCTAATGAATTTTGCTCTTATATTTTGGTTGGTCAGGGAATTGGGGATGCTTGATAGGAGCCAACCTTTTCCTTGGCCTACATATCACTGGCATGCCAAAAAAAGGATGATGTATCAAAAACTGTATGATTCAATTAAAGTCCAACATGTGCAATAAACACTATAACCTTAAGCCAAAACTAAATTAAGAATATTACTAAAAAAGCAAACTATACATAAATTTTATTTATGTATCCAAATGCAAAACAAATTTAAAATGAATGGTAATTATATCCTCAAGTAGCAAAGTTGGGTTAGTTCCAGGAATGTTAAGGATGATCAACTACAGACAATATATTTAGCTGATCCAACGCCATTTATTTAAAGAAGAAATCCTATCACCAGTCTTATTAAGTGTCTATATATGTATGGAATCTTTTGAGTATTTTATTCTGTTTTACTGACCTATTTGTCCAAATCACTTGGAAGTTATCCATCTTCTGTCAGGAATAATTTAAATAATATTAGAATTACATGCTTTTTAGTTATTAGAACTCAGCCAGGCCTGATGTCTTTTTTTAAAAAGGGAAAATCTTTTCCTTTCTAATTTTTAGCAGTACTCTTATCTGTTCTCTACATTTCCTGCTTCTTGCTTGATTTTGGTAGTTTCTATTCTGCTAGAAAATGATTCATAAAATGTATATAATTTGAGTGCATACCATGTTCTCAGCATTGTCTCAGACCCAGGAAACAGCAGTAAATACAAGAGATTTGCCTTTGCGGAACCTGTACTCTACTAGGAGAAAAGAGCCAATAAACAAACAAGATGCAGAGTGTTGGCTGGTGAAAACTGTGATAAAGAAAAATAAAGCAAGAAAAAGGAGAGAGATTCCTCCTTCACATAAGACTTCAGAGAAGAGTGATGTTTGAGCATATATCTACAGAAAATGAGGGAGTAAGCCACTTTTGAGCAGAGGGACGAACAAGTACCTATGTTCTAAAACTTGTATATTCAAAGGCATAGTATAAATGCCAGTGTGGCTGGAACCTACTGAGTGAGGGAGGTAGCAAGAGATGAAGTAATAAACCAGGTGCAGTATCTTTTAGCCTATTATCATGAATCTTTCATCCTGAGCGAGGGAAAGCCACTCAAGGATTTGAAGCGAAAAAATTAGAGGGGGTGACTTGACCCTCTCTGTAACAGTCATTATCACTCTGGTTGCTGTGTGGAGTATGCACTAAGGAACGAAAAGGGTATAAGCACAAGAAGAGTGGGGAGCAGTGAAAAACAGCTATGAAGCTATTGAAATAATCGAGGGCAGAGATGGCTGTAGCTTCAAGTAGTATGGGAGTGCCAATATGATTTGCTCAATGACTGATAGCGGTAAAGAAAAAAAGAGGAATTCATGACTAAAATCTATGTTAAGGCCAAGGCCTGAAGTTGGGAATTGGAGCAATGATAACAAATATTTATAAAGCACTTATTAGGTATCAGAAGCTATGTGTTGTGCAAAGGCACCTCATTTGATTCGGGTAGTAGATCTATGCAACACTATTTTATCGAAGAGACTGAAGCTTAGAGTGAAATGACATCTGTCAAACCCAGGTCTGATCTCAAAGGCTGTACTCTTTCTTAACTGTTAAATTATAAAATGAAATTTAGGAGACAAATCAATAAGACACAAAATCAAGAGGTGTCAAATTAGGCAAAGATGTGAAGGAAGGAAAATGAAGACCAAGAAAAGGCCACCGAGTTTAACAGTCAGAGCTAGTCCCAAATAAAATTTATATAGCAGTAAAATCCTAATCATGCAAGCTCAGAAAGTCTGGCTCCAGAGTCCATGTTTAAAACTATTCCATTCTTCATTTCCATAATACAAGTGATTTTAAGATCTATCATGAAAGTTAATGGAGAAGAAACTCGTGCACTGGGTACAACAGGAAGTTTTCCATTTCAGCAGTTATATGAACAAGGCAGAAGACTAAGGAGGAAATGTAGGTAAAGAAAGGTGGCAAGAGGTACAATTTCACCTCTCAGTAATGAACAGAGTAAGGGAAGCAGTTCAAAAGAGTTCAGTCTTCACTTCAGAAAAGCAAAAGCACACCACCACCTCCTTATTCCCACCCAATAGAGAGGCTTTAAAAAAAAAAAAAAATCAACAGAAAATGGATAGAGAGGCTAGATTAAGAACCAGGTCACAAACAGAAAGGTTAACCTTAAAAAGATGCTAAGGAATCAGCATGTAAACCTGAAGAGATAAAGGTGAAAGTCCAGAGATATGTTCAAGTAAGATGGAAGACAGGAACAAGAGTAGCTTATTCTGACTGTCCCCAGCATGCTTAGGGATTGGAGGGATGTAAACAGCCAAAGTGAGGAGGAGAGTAAAATTGTGTTAAGGAACTACTACACTTAAAGAGCATGAAAAATATTTGAAGCTGTATTAGGGCATGCCAAAGAATTAGCAGGAATGAATAAATGGGTTCACTGATCAACATTCTCTAGTTAGGGTACAGAGTAGAAGAAAATGAGACAAGCAGGTAACCTGGGCATCTAGAATGGTGTAAGAGGTAAAACAAAAACATGATTTTAGAAGTGAAAATTTCCATCTTTCAAGTATAGCATTTGATTAATATTAGCAATAAAACTGACTTAAGATTACACCCAAACAGCAAAAAGATGCAGATTCTAGAGATCCTAAAGAGGAAATATTCTTTTTTTTTTTTTTTTTAAAGATTTTATCTTTTTAGAGAGAGAGAGCATGCATACTCGCATGTGTAAGAGGGATCATGACCTGAGCCAAATCAAGAGTCGGAAGTTTAACCAACTGAGCCACTCAGGCGCCCCAAAGAGGAAATATCTTATATGAATATATATTTACATATATTTGTGCACACTGTAACTGTATATAAATAAGATACATTTATATCAGACTATAAATTTTCCCTTTAGGTGCTACCAATAATGTATCTCTTACTGAAGGATAATTTGTACCTGTCTCATATCATTCAGTCTTTTTTCTCTAGTAACATTACTACTCCTTCCTGATTTTGCTCTGTGTCTGGATTTTTTAGTCCTTTATCAATCGATCTGCTGGCATGTCTATATTCAATAAGAACATCCACCCCAACCACTACCAATTTTTTGCGCAAAGCACTAGCTGAAAACTTTCCATGTATCAACTCTTCTGGTCATCATACTGACTTTCCTAACAGCAGCACTCTGGCTCCAGAGCCAGTACATTCAATTGCTACACATAACTGCTTTCCCACACTGCAACCTCACTATAAAGTTTTTCTCAAAATATTTATCACAATTAATTTCAGTTGAGACTATTTTGGGTTCCTGATTATATCCAGTAAATAACTCATTTGGAAAGAAGCCAAGATAGATCCTCTTTGACTTTGATGAACATAAAAGCATGACAGCATGTAAGACCAGTGTTACTTAAAGTGGCCTATGAACCTGTACTAGTCCACAAGGGGGAATAGGTACAGAAATTTTAGAAACCTTTGTATCAGTTTGACAGTGCAATTTTATGTCTACTGAATCTAGTAACATAACGGGGCTTACATTTTGCATTTTTTTCCTTATTTTCACTTTTCTAATGAAATATTTTCACTATTTGTTTTTATTGTACTTTCTAAGAATACTGGTCTATAAAAGATTGGGGAAAAAAGCTAGTTCTTCACTGTAGATAAGAAGCGATGTTACAAAGATAAAAGGTTCAGGAACAGAGTAGTTTACAATTCTAAAGCTGAAGGGAAAGAAGTTTGCTCCAAGTATTCCCTAAATGACTCTCCTTAAAGTCTTTAATTTATTAAAAAGTTTTTCCAAGTTAATTCTAAATTTAAGATAACTTACAAAATTTAAATTTATTGCCTTTATCAATCTGAACCGCAGTACTACCCAATTCAAATACACTTCTAAATTAAAAAGCTCCAAAAGATAAAACTTCCAATTAACATAAAATATTATATGAATTCTTACTAATAACCAGCAAGTCTACTACTTACAATGCTGAATGTCTTCTGATCTAGCTCTTCAGATTCTTCAGATATGGGAACTGGTTCACCACTTGCGGTGATATGAACTGGAGCATCTGACACTGAAGATTTCTTGGATCTTTCCTTGCTATCAGACTTGGATTCGCTCAACTAAAGAAAAAGAGAAAATAAAAACAAAAATCCAACAAAAACAAAGGTGAAATGATTAAAACTTCCAGAAAACAATATCTCACTTTATTCTACAATAGTTTGCTCACATTCCATACTCTATTTTATCTTTCTGGGAAACCAAAAATAAATCTACTCTGTAATGTTACCCTATACGTAAAGCATTCAAAAAAAAAAGATTCAAACCTATTTTTCTCCTCTTCTAGATACCCACATGTATTTTTAAAGAACTCAGTTATTCAGGCTAATTTGGGCTGACAGGCAATTTATTTTCCTAAAATGTAAATATGCTGATTGTGTCACTTTCTAAGTTTTACATTACGATTTGCATACCTTTTCTTCCTTTATGTCTTTTTCTTTCTGTATAGCTTCTTTTACTTTGTTTTCTCTTTTCTCTTTAAAATCTTTTTCCTTTATATCTTTCTTATCCTCTTTTTCTTTTATCTCCCTCTTAAGTTCTCTTTTATTCTCTTTTTCTTTTGCTTCCCTCTTTTCTTCTGATTCCTTCTTTATAAAAACATCTGGCTCAGGTCTTTCTTCACTGTCTCTTTCTGTTTTAATTTTTTTATTTGGATGTTTCACAGAAGTGATCTCATCCTGAAAAGTGCAAGTATGGCCAATGTATTACTAACCAAATCTTGACAAAGACTAATTTCTTTTCTTTGCATGACTACGGAATGCATGTATGTGGATTCAGAAAGAAATAACCCAGAATCCCATTAATAATGATACATGCAATGTTCACCTTCCTATAAAAACTAAAGGAAGCCAGTCCCATTCAAAATTCAAAATAAAATTAATGGAAACAGAACCTCATTTAAATGGCAAATGTTTGAAAAGGAAGGACCTTTGCTCTATATCCCTCTTAGTGATATTCATTAGATAAGTAAAATTATGTTCCATACGTGAGACTATGTAATGAACTACAAAAAAGGAACTTCAAGTACCTAAAAGTAAAATTTCAGGTCTTAGTTCAAATTTTAAATGTCAAGTATACTAAAACATGCTATGTCCCTTTCTAATACAAAGTCTGTTTTTCTAAAACACATTCTTACCTTATCATCATCTTCATCGGATTTCTCTGAAGGCAGGGGCGAAGAATCACTCTTTATTTCTTCTTTCACTTTTATAGACTTCATTGCTTTATTCTTCTTAGCTCTTGCTTTTCTCCTCTTTGATCCTCCCTAAAAATAATTATTTTTATTCTAACCAACTCCACAGATTCAGTCAAAAAAAAATTTCTTAAATACTAAATCTAAAAAGCTAAAAGAACACATATTCCTACCCAATCCTTACTCTAACAGTACGCTACACCGATCTTAGAAAGTCAACAAGGGGCGCCTGGGTGGCTCAGTGGTTAAGCGTCTGCCTTCAGCTCAGGTCATGATCCCAGGGTCCTGGGATCGAGCCCTGCGTCGGGCTCCCTGCTCAGCGGGAAGCCTGCTTCTCCCTCTCCCACTCCCCCTGCTTGTGTTCCCTCTCTCGCTGTGTCTCTCTCTGTCAAATAAATAAATAAAATCTTTAAAAAAAAAAAAAAAGTCAACAAAAGTGATATAACTTAATGAATCAAGTACGTATTATGAATAACAGATACTAACTATAACTATTCTTTTCAAAAAGGATTAGAGAAAAGTGGAGGTTGAAAGAAACAGAAGGAAAGTTTTTCACCTTCCTAAATTACTATTATCTGAACTAAATTTGATCCTATCAGAGATAGCATTAGAAATATTTTTATTGGTACACAGTTACTGACATTGTGGTTATAATGCAAATGGTTAAAGGCTGTTAGTTTCTAATCACCTCTTCTTCAGTGTATTTTTCCTACTTTTTTGGCCCCTCCCTAATAAATAAGCTCAGTGATCTTTATGCTGTACCTTCAGCTCTCCAACACCAAATAAAACGGTAATAAAGGCTTGACCCCTTAAAAAGTATACCACTCTAAACAAGTTGCCCCCAGTACCTATCCAAACACTAGGAAAAAAAAAAAAACAGGATCCCACTTCTGAAAGATAGGACTTACCAGTTTTAACAGGAATGCAGAGATAACTTAAGGCAAAATATCACAATATGCAATTAAAGTTACCAAATTACAGAAAAATACACTTATAAGGTCATATTAGCCTCAGATGTCTAGGGCTATCAGTAAACTAAATTTATCTTACTGAAAAGTAAATTGCTCTTTAAGCATCTAAATTTTAACTTACTGCACCAGAAAGTCTCTGAGCTTCTTTTTTTGCAAGATCTCTACTAAGTAATTTGATGAGGTAGTCTGCACGTGTCTGCAACTGCTTTGCTTGTGGTTTTTTATCAGGATCATCAGGAAGAATCTGAAAAATTAATTTTTTCAGGTTGTCTTTAATAAATAATATGAGAAATTTACTGCCTATAAAAGGCTTACTCATTTAAAGAAATACATATAATTTACTGGCAAGTTACAATTGTTAAAATTTGTAGGAATAAACAACTAAGAATGCAAAATACATTTTTTTATACTACACCACAGCAAAGATTTCATTTGCCTGGGAATAAGTTCTAAATAAATACATGAAAAAAAAATCCTTCCATTCAAAATAATAATACAAAGTGTGAGGTTAAAAATTTCTTTCAAATATACAAGTGTATTTAGCATCCAGTGTTATTAAACATTACAGTATGTTTAGATTTCTTTCCTCTCTCAATAACAGTATATATAAAGTATATAAAAATTCCTTAGGTACAATGTATCAGCTATTTAGGTGACCCAAAGCATGCACTCTGAAGAAATTTTTACAGTAGGAATTTAAGCTATTCAAGTTTGGCTTCAGAGGTAGCAAATGACACAACACCAATATCAAAAGTGACTATGAAGAAGTAAAATATAAAAAGATAACTTAAATGATAATAAGGCAATGTTTCCAGTGTTTTCCAGTCTAGGCAAAGAAATGATTTTAGCGGGCGCCTGGGTGGCTCAGTTGGTTAAGCGACTGCCTTCGGCTCAGGTCATGATCCTGGAGTCCCAGGATCGAGTCCCGCATCGGGCTCCCTGCTCAGCGGGGAGTCTGCTTCTCCCTCTGACCCTCCTCCCTCTCATGCTCTCTGTCTCAAATAAATAAATAAAATCTTTAAAAAAAAAAAAAAAAAGAAATGATTTTAGCTGTGGTAGTATCAAATCACTAAAACCCCTAAACATTGTTTGATAATAAAAAAAAAATTTATTTTGCTCTTGAATAATATGACAGAATGAGAATTTTACTTTAAGCCTAGTAATAGAAAGAAAAATACATCTATGCCTTAATAATAAAAATACAATTTCAGAGGTAAAGCAAAATTTCAGAGATCATTTAAATTCAACCCCTCATGAAAACCAAGAAGCCAAGGTCATACAGCTAGTTAGAGCCTTGGTTTCCTATCAATCAAGTTTATTTCTTTTTTTTTTTTTTAATCAAGTTTATTTCTAACATAATTTAAATTTTTTTTTTTTTAAAGATTTTATTTATTTATTTGAGAGAGAGCAAGCACATGAGAGGGGGGAGAATCAGAGGGAGAAGCAGACTCCCCGCCGAGCAGGGAGCCAGATGCGGGACTCAATCCCGGGACTCCAGGATCATGACCTGAGCTGAAGGCAGTTGCTCAACCAACTGAGCCACCCAGGCGCCCCTATTTCTAACATAATTTAAAAAGCAAAAATCTAATTCAACATCAGTAGTCAACGGAAACAAGAAATATTTAAGTACCTTGTGTGTTAAACTGAGGTCAGGATCCATTTTAATCATTTCCCAGCTTCCATATCCGTATTCGTAGATACCAATTAACAAATTGGAATCATCTTCTTTGCCCCAGTCTATATCAAAATGAGCTGCCTTTGTGTGGCATGGGATAGTATACCTGTATCAAAGTTAATAACCATGGTCAAGTTTTTAACTGCCATATTAAAAATTAATTTTGAAGAATATATTTAAGTTATTGGAACTTCAAAATACTATGCCTTATTTTATTTTTAAAAACATTTCATTCAAACTAGCCAATGACATAAGACATTTTTATAACATACATACCCAAATTATTGAATAACAAGAAATAATTTACAATGAATAAAGTGAACAACTCACTGTTTTCTTTCTTCGGGATCTGACGGAATGGATTTGTGCAATGGTATTAATTCTTCTTCATGGGAGATGACAAGCTTGGCATTCACCTGTACACCTGATATTCGGAATGTTGGACCCTTCACTTTTCCAAGTCTACCACCTTAATTTTTTTCAAGACATAAAAAAATATGAAATATACAATTCTACAAAATACAAAGCAAGATATACTAATATTTACATTAATAAGCATCACTTATTTAGCTATATTTATAAGTATTACTTCTTTCTATTATTGGGGGGTGGCACTTGCTGGCAAACCTTAAATTTCACTACAAGATTTTTCAGTACATACTACAGAAATTATAATATAGCAGATGTGGATTCAAAGAAAGCATTTCATTGAAAGCATTTCCATAATTGTTTTCTCAATTGCACAAGATACATCTATTAATACTGTCACCTTCTAAATAAGTGGCCTAGTATAATTTTTTTCAGTATACCTTATTACTAAATCTTAACTAAATATTTTCATTTAGGTAAATTACAAAATAAGCATAATGAGGTAACTATGCCCAAAGCCAATATCACATATGTACACTATCTTTTCCCAGCCATCTATACTAAAAATACAGGAACTTCTGATATTACCAACTAGCTCGAATATACCAGTTAGACATACACTATTGATTTCAAGAATACAATTCTGTTACCCATTTCTTATTACCCAGGAATGGTCCTGCTTTGTTTTCTAAAGCGTCTTTTAAGAGTAATGAATAGGTGGCTATGATATAACAACCTCTTAACTCAGTAAAAGCATTATGTGAAACTTTCATTTACCTCTCTTTAAATCACTCTCACTTAAATATTACCTGTTCGTTCTGTTCCTGAAGAATTATCCTTTAAAGCTTTAATGCAACCATTATGCACCAATTCTCCTAGTCGTCTGAGGTCTGTCTCTGACTTATCAACTAATTCAGCATCCCGAGCAATTGCATCTAATCTGTTAATGAAATAATACAATTTTCAGGTAAATATGCAGAATAAAGTGGTGCCATTTAAGAGAGAGTCAGTTTCACCCTGCCTCAAGCTCTACAAGTCACTCTACATGCCCTACGAAGTCTAGTTCACATAACTGGCACAAGATACATAAAAAAGGAGTTCAAAAAATGTTTAAAAAATTTGGCAGGGAAACAATTCATTTATATATTCAAGAATAATAAAGTTAACCAATTAATTCATTATAGAAAAAAATGGTATGCTTCCAACTTGAAAATTATGTAATAATTCTATAAAAGCTTTTCATAACCAATCAAATCTTAAATTCTAAAGCATTGTAATATAGATGACCCTTGAATGACACAGACTTGACCTGGACAGGTCGAGTTACATGCGGATTTTTTTTTTTCGATAAATACAGTATAGTAACTCTAAATATTCAAAATAAAACAGAAAGTATCTTTAAGAGGGAGTTTTGGAGAGAAAAAATAGAACTGAGCCAATCTGAGTCTTTGCCACTGTATATTCAGACATTGGGCTTGCCACAACAAAGGACAAAGAATATTCAAATCACCAACACGTACTGAAATTAACCATTAACTTAAAACACACACACACACACACACACAAACTGTCCTGATATTCTGAATTTTAATAGTTCATATAAAAAGGAACCATAATTAGGGAAACTTAAGAAAATTTCCCTAGTAAGGGAAAACAGAACTGTTCTTTAAGTCAAAAGACTAAGCTAGCAACTCACCTTCTCTAAAGGATAAATCTGCTATTTATAAGTTTGGGATGAAAAAGATGGGATAAAGGCATGTGAAAAGTACAATTACAAAATGCTGAGTATTTCACAGACATATGTATTTTATAGAAACCTTCATTTGTAGATAAAATTTTAGAGCCTAGAAAGAATTAAGAATATGAGAACCTTTTAAAAAATCTGAAATTTGCTTTCTACGGACTAACGTTGTAAATGATTTTTAAAGCAAATTTAATAAAGTAGCTAAACCCAATAGTAATGTGTATGAAGTTGACAGCATGTAAACACACATTCTGTAATTCTATGAGAATGACAAACGTATTTACCTTTCCAGAGGGCCACCAAATTTCTTGTAACTCTTGATAAACCTAACAGAAAATAATTGCTTGGTTAAAGTGTGGGTTTCACTATCCATTAAAAAACAGATTTATAAATACGTGGAAATAAGAAAACAGCTGTTAGTGCAAAAATTAATTCAAGGCACTGTTACCATACTAACACAAATGAATAAACTATGCTAAAGACAAAAATGTTAAAACATTAAGATATACCAAGCAAGACATATTTTAACACCCAGGATGATGTTTAGAAACCAATATAAATAAAACAATAGAAGCTAAATTTTATTTTAGAAATTACTTTATTATTTTCACAAGACAAGTTCAAGGCTACCACAGGAAGTGTGTCCAGAATTATCAATCATACTACACCTCCTCACATTCGAAGTATTGATAAAAGTTTACTGAATAATAGCTTTATTTCAGATGTATGGTATAATACCAACAATGGAAAATAAAAATTTTACTTAAGAACAAAGCTACCCAAGTGGTTGATGGATGAGGGAAAATATCCAGGAAAAGTAGAAGTTGAAATGTTCTTCAACTAAAGACAGAAAGTCCAGCAAATCAGGTGGTCATAAAAATACCCTTAATAAAATCTAACAATATATTTAGTTTTCTGGTAGAAAGAATGAGGAAGAACTTTATCGGTCAGGTCTATGATTAAAAGAAAAGAGTTACTACAATGGCTTGAAAGAAACAACAAACTCAAAATATAACAGTGAGCAAACCTTTTTACAAATTTCATAAGCAAAAATATTACATAAACAAAAGTAGGCTGTTATCCCAGTCCCCTTATATGAATGTATATAAAGAAACATATTTTGAAAGAAAACTGTAATTTATCCTACGTGACTATCTTACCTCAATTCCTACTTGGACATATCAGAAATGCTTTTAACATTGTTACTTTCAAAAAGCAAATCTCCTCAGTGTTAAAAAAAAAAAAAAAAAAACTAGAAAAATTTGGAACTACAGTATTCCCACATAAAAATAGTAATGTTGGGAGTCATAAATGCAGGGAGAAATTTTAATAAATAAGTCTAATGTACTAAAATATACATTCATTTTTAAAAGGGCCACTATTCTGAACCACATTTTTAATAAAGCCAAAAAAATTTAGCAGTCTAAGTAGATTAACAATAAATAAATAACATGCAGAGATTAGATACCAAACTTTATTTTTCATACTATAAATGAAGACCCAAAAGCAGAACCATTCAATCCCTACACAATTATCATATATTTGCCTTCTCTAAAACTTTCATTTTAATCTTTGAAAATTATGGGATTTGTCTATTTTAATTTCACCTTCTAATAAAAGGAAGCTGAAGTAAAATAGCCTTATGTCATCTTACCGCCGAATTTCTGCATCACTAAATCCTTTGATATTCTCTCGAGGAATAGTCCGTGGTCTTCCACGTTTCTTTGGCCTTTTCCTTTCTGAGATCGAGTCACTATCAGATCCAGAGTATCTCCTACTTCTACTGCGCCTCCCTTCACTTCCATTAAAACTAATCTGGAATTGGAAAACAAAAATTTATCAAACTTTAGACTAAAGAAGGCTTCTAACTATAAGAGCAAAGAAAACATTAAGAAAGAAAAGACTGAGAGAATTAACAAATTGAAATCTTGTCTGTATATCAAAAAATTTTCTATAAATAAGATTAAAAAGCAAACAAAACAGAGAAAAACATGGCAGGTTAATGACAAAGAGTTATTAAAGGCCCTAACATTTTTAAAAACATTCTTATATATCAGAAATAAAATACAAATTTTTTTTTTTAAGATTTATTTAGAGAGAGAGAGAGAGAGAGAGAATGCACACGTGTGAGGAGGAGAGGGAGAGAGAGAGAAAGATAATCTCCAGCAGATTCCCCGCTGAGCATGGGGACCAATGCTGGATCTCACAACCCCTGAGATCATGACCTGAGCAGAAACCAAGAGTCACGCTTAACCGACTGAGCCACCCAGGCGCCCCCAAAATTGTCCTTTTGTAAGAATGAGAAAAATTATTAACAAGCAACTAATCAAATACCATAAACATAGAATTAAACAACATCAATGGTAAATTTTTTTAAATGAGAATTAAAGCAACAATATTTATTTGTAACACTCATTATTTAACAGAAACATCAAAACATATTTTCTGTAAGTCTCTGGAAGTCACCGTGCATTTTCTGAACCCCTAATATGTTGAAAGCTAATTGAAAGTCAAAGACAGTATTCAGTTCTTACTCATTCTAACCTCCTCTCATCCTTTCAAAAGTAGTAATATAATGCTGTGCTTCCGTGTACTATAAAGGGAAATCATTATGGGGTTGGCAGGAATAAACACTAACAAGAAACTACATACATGGTCACTTTCAGACCACACACATCACTTGGCTCCATTTCTGCCTATTGATAGGATGCCCCAATCCTAACAACAAATCTCATCTACAAAATCCTAACTTCTCTTACACATGTCAAAATCACAAGGCAATCTAATGGTCTAAAATATAAGAAAATACAGCAGACTCGTAAGAAAAGATGGAACCTGAATTCTGGCTCACCTGTGAAAAGCATGAGTTGTGGTCATCAAATAACATAAAAGCAGGCAAAAGGAAGTTAGCTAAAATTTACTAAAGGCTTTGTTTGGGTGACTATGAGAGTCCTGGAAACGAAAGGCATGGAGAACAGAACCTGCACCCCCTCTCAGATATTCCTCCGCAAAACTCCCAATAGGTGCTCATGAGTAAGACTGGGCAGGAGATCAGAAAAAACTTTCCTTCCAGATGATGGCCTGGAGAAAGGGAGCAGTTTTCTACTGCACTGAGGGCACCTCACCGAAGAAGACAGAAGACACAATACTGTTGCAGGAAAAGAAAAATAAAACATTCTACCCCTGAGGGAAGGATAGCAAGAAGGATGACTAAGCAATTCCCTCATTTGCCTCAGACTCAAAATTTAAGGAGGCACCAAAAAAGCTCAGAAATATAATGTAATATTCTAAAAAACAGAAGTTAATTCAAACAAAAAATCTAGTATTAAAGTTTCTTTCCTTCTGTTGCAGTATCTGATGTAGCCTGGCATGGCCCTCTTACCATTATTTAAAAATCTCCTATTTTCTTCATTTGGGTCATAAAATAAACAGCAATAAGTTTTTAAAAATTCCTATCATACAAGGTATGCTGATGATGACAGAATTAAAATAGAAATCAACTAACAAAAATAATCAGAGTATCTCCCAAATATTTGGAAATTAAACACACTTCATAACAACAAAAAAGAACAAAAACAAACCAACAAAAAAATACCTACAGGTCAAAGAGTATGTCCATAAGGCAAATTAGAAAATACTCTGAAATGAATGAAAATGAAAACACAACAGGTATCAAAATTTACAAGATTCAAAAAAGGCAGTGCTTAGAGGGAAACTTGTAGCATTAAATGCTAATAATATTATAAAAAGAAGGTCTTGATTAAATTGTCTTAAGAATACATCTTAAGAACACTTAAAAAAAAGTAGAGCAAATTAAAGCAAAGCCAAAAAGTAATAAAGAGCAGAAATCAATGAATCTGAAACAGAAAAATAAATGAAACCAGGGATGATTTGGGGGGGATTTTATGAATAACTTTATGCCCATAAATTCAACAACTTAGATAAAATGGACAAATTCCTTGAAAGAAACAAACTACCAAGCTCACTCAAGAAAGAAATATTCTGAATAGTTCTATATTTATAAAAGAAATCAGTGTTTCTAACAAAGAAAACTCCAAGCCTAGATGGTTTCCCTGACAAATAGTGCCAAACATTTAATGAAGAATACCAATTCTATACAAACTCTTCATAAAAGCAGAGGAGGGGTGAACACTTTCCAACTTATTTTATGAGGCAAGAATTATTAAATCAGTTGAAAACACTAAAAAAGAAAACAATGGACCAGTATGCTTTATAAACAAAACCAGATAGTCCAGGTATAAATGCCCTTACAATAATAATCTTTTAAATTAAAAAGTCACCTGTTTTGCACAGTTTCTCATTCTTGGGAGCATATAAATTTCTTCAAGTTCCTTTTGTCTTTCTTCCTCTTCTAATCGTCTTCTTTGATCTTCTGGAATTATTTCTTCCCAATTCTTTGAATTTCTTTCTGGTTCCAACTCAATGTCATCCTCATCCATATTTGAAAAGTTGGCAACCTTAAATTCAAGAATTATAACAGAATAAGCATTAAAGAAAAACTCATCCTTAAATTACATTTTGCATTTTAGGGGAGAGGATGTGACATACCAGAATACGGCAATAAAACTTAAATATCCTCAGGATAATGAATAGGACTATGGATTAAACCAAAAATGACTGCTAAACTATCTAAGTTCTTTATTAGTTCTTTATTATTTATTATTTTTTTATTAGGTCAAAGTAGAATAAACCAAAAAACTTCTAAGAATGATTCTCTTTTGTCCTGCTGCTCAACAAAATTAGTTGACAGACCAACAAAATAATTTATACTAACATGCTAAATCATCTTCCGCTGAAAATACCACACCAGTCCGTTAACTACAAAGTGCTGTAGAATAAACCAGTATTCTTATTTTTATAATCATAAAAAGTAACACAAAAGCGGGCGCCTGGGTGGCTCAGTTGGTTAAGCGACTGCCTTCGGCTCAGGTCATGATCCTGGAGTCCCGGGATCGAGTCCCGCATCGGGCTCCCTGCTCGGCGGGGAGTCTGCTCCTCCCTCTGACCCTCCTCCCTCTCATGCTCTCTGTCTCTCATTCTCTCTCTCACAAATAAATAAAATCTTAAAAAAAAAAAAAAAAGTAACACAAAAGCTACTGACAAGACACAAAGAACTCTGGGTCCATAGATAACCTGAGGTTCCTAGTTTCTTCATCTTAAAAAAAAGGGATAGACTGAGCTCACTAAATTTTGTGAAGATTAAATAAGATAATACATTTAAGGAACTATGAAGACTCTGGTACATGGGAGGGATTCGTTAAACCTAACTGCCAATAGTGGCACATTAAAACTTAGAGAAAGTGGGTGAAAAAAACCTGTGCTTATCCTGTGTTAAGAAATGACACTGCAAATAGTGTTCATTCTCTCATGTCTTTATTTATTTTAAAGATTTATTTATTTGAGAGAGAGAGAATGCACATGTGCATGCATGGAGGGGGCAGAGGGAAAGAATCTTCAAGCAGACTCCCCGCTCAGTGTGGAGGCCTACATGGGGCTCGATCCCAGGACCCATGAAATCATGACCTAAATGGAAACCAAGATCAGATGCTTAACTGACTGAGCCACCCAGACACCCTGTGTCTATTATTTAACTGTGATGAAAGCCCAAAGCTAGCAGTTTAGGAGAATTAACTCACTGTTATAAAAGTAATCTGTATTTACTTTACTTAGCTTATCAGTGACATTTTTTCAAACTGCCAATTAGTCAAATTAAAAGCAAATAGTGTAACCATGTAGAGTTAATCAGACAATACCCAGATTAAGTACAGGTTCCAGAAACCTTAACTTCTCAAGATTAAAGAAATAGTCCTCTAACCTATCTCCCTGCTTTTAATTCTTGCTCCATTACGGTATATCCTCCACATTGCAGCCAGAATGATTCATTAAAATTACAAACATTTTTATTCACTGTTGTGTCCCTGTGCATGGCACACTACAGGTGCTCAATAAATATTTGTTGAATGAACAAATGACACAAACTGAACTGCTCTCCTTAAAACCCTCAGTTCATGAAAATGGCTATAGAGGAACCTGCTTCTTTACACTAAACAACTGGCATACAACTTACTCTGTGAGGATGGCTGACTTACATTGCTTTAGGACTCCTTGCAACCTTTTACCCCTCACCAAACCAGGGGTATTTACAGGTACTAAAAGGAGCTCATTGCTTACATGGACTGAATAACTTGAGTTTTCTTAGGTGTGATAATGCTTAACTTAATGTCAAAAACTGCTCCAACATATAGAAGGCTAAAGCCTTTTGTCATACAAATCTCCATTAGAGATCATGTTCACTCATTTACCCAAATATTTGAGGATGTGCTAAGCACTTTTTTAGATGCTAATTAGAATAACAGCCCTCCTCATTCCACTGTATGTACCTATTCATAAATGGTCCTTTTCAAAACAAGTTGCTACTGGTTTGTCAGAATGAGAGAGAAAAACTTTCATACACCATAGCAAATTTTAAGCCAAAAATACTGAGAAATTATCATGTTGATTGTGCTTAAAGAGATTAATAAAATGCAAAATGACAAAAAATAATTTGTCAATTTAGATAATTTGAAAGAAAAATTAAAAAGAAAAATCTACCTTGAACTGGGAAAGCAATTCATCTCCTACAGTTAAAGGGCCTGGTTCGTTTTCATGAGTTTCAGCCCTCTTCAAGATCTCATCTATATCCATTTCCTATAATTAGAAAGAAATCTTTAAGTATAGTTTAACATACTTTGAAGTAGATACACCTTACACTTACAAGTTTAAAGAAATGGCACATTTTGAGGCAAGTTTTTTTTTTTTTTTTTTTACCTGGGGCTCTTGTTTTTCTCCTTCAGGTTCCTTAAAAAGCTCCTCAGCGCCAAACTTTAAAATGGCTGATAATTCTTCTTTATTGAAAGGAGTAGAACTAAATCAAGAAAAACAAATAAAAATGCTTAATACTAACAGTTAACAATATTTACATTGCACTTTTATTCATTATTGACACAGTCAACTTTATATAATTTATATGACAGAGTTAGACATGTTAAGTATTATAAGTGTACTTATTTTAAAAGTTAAGAACTTGAAACCTAGAAGTTAAAGGAATTTCTCCCAAGATTTATAAAACTTGAGTGGTAAAATCAGGACTAAATGTATGCTTTTGACTAAAAATTAATCCAGTGCTTTAAAAAATTACAATACTAAATATGGTACCTCCAAGTTCTGCTTATAGCATGTAAGATTTCAGGAAAATGAGTGCAGAATGATTCTAAATAACTTTTTTTTTTTTTTTAAATATTAAAGTAACTACCAGGGCGCCTGGATGGCTCAGTTGGTTAAGCATCTGCCTCTGGCTGAGGTCATGATCTCAGGGTTCTGGGATAGAACCCCGTGTCATCGGGCTCTCTGCTCAGAGGGAAGTCTGCTTCTTTCTCTCCCTCTCTTCTTCTCTCCCCTGCCCCCGGCTCATGTTCTCTCTCTCACATGAAAAAATCTTAAAAAAAAAAAAAAAATTAACTACCTTGAGGGGGCAGAACCTGTATGTAGTACTGTCTTCCCAGTTGTGTCCATTCTCTGAATCACAAGGTGATCCAAAACCATCTTCTTTTTCGCCCTTTCAAGTATATCCTCTTCAACTGATCCCTTTGTAACTAGACGATAAATATTCACCTGTAAAGATATGCATAATGAAACATAAAATGTAGTAAAAAGGATTCATTTTGCTCATCTGAAATACCCAAAGGTCGGCAGTTCTATATCAAACAGTACCACCATATAGGGATATTTTGAAAATTTATGGGAACATTTTTATAGTTTTTGAAATCATTAGGTGGGTTTACCAATACTTAAGAGCAAAGGGACCTGGGATACCAGACATTCTGCATTAAACTGGACATTCAGGTACAAAGAAAAAGTATCCTCAGTCTTTCAAGTCTTACAAATGATTTTTAAAAACCTTTTTAAATTATTTTGAGTCTAAATTTGAACTCCATTTTAAGGTAAACATGAAGAGTTTTAATGAAGTTATAAAACATATACTAGTTTTTTCAGCATTGTAACTATTGCATAAATCAGTAGATAATTGGATACCCTTTTATTTAAATCTCTGTCAAAGTTATTTCCAAATGTGTATAGTATTAGTGTCACCAATTAAACTCATCTGTACTACTCATCTATACTCATTTTGTAGTTGTTGCACGTAAATATTTAATAAGAGATATGAAATACCTTGTGTCAGATTTAGAACCAAATACTAGTAAAGCCACAGGTACGTGCATGATTTCACACATATGTGGAATACTAAACAAATGATCATAGGGGAAAAAGAGAAGCAAACCAAGAAACAGACTCCTAACAACAGAGAACAAATTGATGGTTACCCTGGGGAAGGGGAGGTGGTTAAAAAGGTGATGAGGATTAAGGAGGACACCTATTGTGATGAGTACCAAGTGTTGTATGGAAGAGTTGAAGCACTATAATGTACACCCAGAACTAATATTACACTGTATGTTAACTAGAATTTAAATAAAAACTTAAAAAACAAAAAACAGCCAAGTACATGAGGCATAGGAATCTTAATACACCAATAATGAAATAATAAAGAATATATCTCAATAATCATTAATAAAAATATGTATTCATATTTATATATTTTAAATGTATTAAATGATAATGTATTAAATAACTTTTATTTTAAAATATAGTCATATTTATGTCACATTTTTTAAGTTTTGTAACAAAATAGTAAGAAATCTGTTACCATTATTTTACGATCTTACTCAAATATTCTTCCTAGAGGTCTACCATGCAACTTTCTATAGTATTTTATATAACTGGTTCTTCTAATGTATCCTCTACTTTCTATCACCTATTAGAAAATGGGGTGGCCCTTAAGAAGTATTTAAGTAGTATAAATGGAATATGAGCCCAGCCATGTATTGAGGATTTCAATATAGGAGGGTTTAGTGCAATTAACCACTACCCCCTATCTCATTCATAAAACAGGGCTATTTTGACTATTCACATATACATTAGGCCCAGCTCACCTGTGAGATTATCTTATTTCCTCACCCTCTCCTCTCTGACAGTCTATAATTTATCTTGGCATGTTATTGTTATTATCACTACTTCAAGTTTGCTTCTCTATATAATGTGTAAGTCAGTATTGTTATCTAATTTTAATGCTAATTTCTATTGTCTTATGTACCAATATACCCGATCTTTCCTTCCTTTGTACTTTCTATGGAGAATGAGTCCTGCTCTAATTTTCCCAACTCTAAATTTGTTCTTTATATTCCAGTGTAGTCCTATATATTAAAATACCTATTTTTTAAAAAGAGTTTGTTTTTTTACCTAAATTGCTATTAGGGCATTCAAATTATTTTCAAATTCATGTATTCAATTCAAGGAAAAGGGGGTGCTAAAAACAGCTGTTGTAAAAAGGAGTCTCTGGGTCTGATGATGTTAAGAACCACTACTGTAAATACAAGCTATCACACTTAGGGGTATGCAATGTTCTTCCAGAGTATAAAAATTACAGAAAGAAGCATAATGTATTTCTGATGAGAGTTTTATGAGAATTATTTGGGCAAAATATTTTTTTTCAATTAAAATTATGGACATATTTTTCAGTAGAAAACATGATTCTTAAAAAGGTAATATAAACGTGATCTTTCTGTGCTATTTGTTCGTATCTCTTGCTTTGGAGAAGTTTGATAAGCACTACTCTAGATGGAGGTAAATGAATTAAAATACAAGGACCAAGGCATCAGAATAATGACATACAGTTTTTCTCAAGGCCTATTACAATGGTGTCAGATAGCTGTACAAAAACTATAAAATCAGAATGGCTTTTTTGCATAAAGAACCTTACAGGCAAATGGATTAATAAGATACAGGTTAACAAAAAGGTAGCAATATCCTAAGCAAAATCATAGTTAAGATAATAAAGACATTTTAATGCTTATGTTTTGAATGAAAAACACTGGTACTCTACAGCTGTAAACAGAATGTATGATTAAAAGAGAATGCAGGGCGCCTGGGTGGCTCAGTTGGTTAGGCGACTGCCTTCGGCTCAGGTCATGATCCTGGAGTCCTGGGATCGAGTCCCGCATCGGGCTCCCTGCTCAGCAGGGAGTCTGCTTCTCCCTCTGACCCTCCCCCCTCTCATGCTCTATCTCATTCTCTCTCTCAAATAAATAAATAAAATCTTTAAAAAAAAATAAAAAAATAAAAAAATAAAAGAGAATGCATAATCCTATTATGGCAGGCCTTGCAGCTGTTAGGTCTCTGAAATCCAGGTCTGAGAGCTGTGTGTGTATGCGATGCGCGGTGCCTGCCGTGCCAGCTCCAGAGTGCTGCCCGGGCGCCCTCCATCCACTCCCCAACCCCTCCCCGCTCGGGTATTCAATTCTGCCAAACCTTCCAGGTGATTTTGGTAAATCTGAGTTCCTGAGTACTTTACCTGTTAAAGAGCAACATGACTGTGTTCCAATGATCTGACCCAGAAGATAAACCAAAATCACTTCCAAACACTGATGATCATAAAAAAGGAATCTAAAAGTAAAATAAAAGAAAAAAAAAATACCTGTTTCTTCTGCCCAATTCGATGAGCTCTAGCCTGTGCCTGAAGATCATTTTGTGGATTCCAATCAGAATCAAATATAACAACAGTGTCAGCAGAGGCTAAATTAATTCCCAGGCCTCCAGCTCTCGTGGAAAGCAAAAAGCAGAAATCCTGTAAGGAATTATAAATAGGCTCAATTTTAAATTCGTCTTAACCGTGACTGTGAATAATTAGAGAATTTTACAACTGATTTTTTGAATTTAAAAGTATTTTACCAATAAAAGTAAAGGGCAGTTTTAAAAAATAAAATACAAAAACCTCTAGCAAAACCAATCAACAAGACTCCTAAATACAAATATACATGGGAATAATATATATCAAATTTAAAAATTTGTAAATGAAAGTGGGCTAATTTATTTTGAATCAAATTAACTCTCCTATGCTGAAATAGTATTGATTAAGAAAGGGTAAAATTCTTCAGATTTAACATAGAATATTGATTTTAAAACCTCACTTACAAAGAAAAACTGGGTAACAAACAGTAAGATTAAAAAAAAAAAGCACATTCAACTAAAATGATTAATTTACAATTTTAAAAGCATTCATACCTCTGATCCTTCAGCATTAAAATGATCTAGAGCTTGTTTTCTCAGTTCTCCTTTTATTGATCCATCTAATCTCTAGAATAAAACACATTAAAATACTGCATATAACAGATTCAAATATTTAAAAAAGATATTAAATCAACAATGAAATTAAGTATGAAAAGGCAGTATTGCTTTTGCTAAGGCCGTAAGAGTATAAGGCACATAAGAGGCAAGAAGACAATACCCAGGCATTCTGTCTCTCAAGTCTGTGTTCTTAACCACTAAAACTATTTCCCCAGATAATAACAGTAAGTAATGACAATGGCTATCGTTCTGCCTGAGTCTCACGGTAAGAAATACATTTTACACATGAATGTGTACACAGCTGTATACCTGAAGCAAGTTACATGACACAATGTACCATGATATACTCTCATATATTAAAATCTATTTCATTTTTTCAAAATGTTGGTACAACTCATTGAAATGATTCCCAGATCCATTAATAGGTTACAGACCACAGTTTTATAAATGCTGATTAAGTCCAGTGTGGTTACTGGACCAACAGCCATCAGTGTCACCTGAGAACTTAGAAATGCAAATTTTTGAGCCCCATCCCAGATCTACTGAATCAGAAACTCTGAGAAAGGGGTCCAGGGGCTCAGTTGGTTTAGTGTCTGCCTTTGGCTCAGGTCATGATCTCAGGGTACTGGGATTAAGCCCCATGTCGGGCCCCCACTCAAGTGGGGAGTCTGCTTCTCTCTCTCCCTCTGTCCCTCCTCCCTGCTCATGTTTGCTCTCTCTCTCTCAAATAAATAAAATCTTTAAAACAAAATTTAAAGAAAGAGAGAGAGAGAATGAAAGGGGTCCAGCAAAAGCCCTTAAGTTTGAAAGTCACTGATTTGGGGAACCATGGGTTCTAGTCAAATAGCCTGCATTTGAGTGTCTTCAGTATTCATGAGTGCCTGGGCAAGTGATCTTGACTTTTCACCTTGTTTGTTTCTTTCTCAGGGAATGAACATAATAGTAGTACTTCCTTCACAAAATTCAGAGCACTCCGTGAGAGAACACAGTAAAACACTTAGCTCAGTGTTGGATATATACGGAGTCCTTACTAAATATTAGCTGATGTCCAAAAAAAAAAAAAAAAAAAAAAAAACTTAAATAGTCCTATCTGTATCTTTTTCATTAACAATTACAATTAGTAAAGACTTTTAAAAACAGTGGGTATACCATTTATTGAAGTATGACCTAAATCAGAAGAGTGGTAAAAATAATTTTCTCTGGGAATTAATCTGGGAATGAGAAGGGATTAGAGGCATAGAATTGCTAATAAGAACTTCTTTACTATTTGTTTGACCATGTACACGTAATAGTTTGTCTAAAAACAACCAACAGAGGGTTAGGGTGGGGACAGAGGGGTGATATGGAGAAACACGGTGATAGCTAAAGGGTACAGTTTCTTTTTGAGGGGATGAAAACATTCTAAGATTGTGTTGATGGCTGCCCAACTCTGTGCATATATTAAAAAATCACTTAATTCTACACTTTAAATGGATGAATTGCATGGGAAAGAAATTACATCTGAATAAAACTGTTAAGAAAATCAAATGATACTTTTTCCATACTTTTCCCTTAGAGTGAATGACTATATATTTCTCAATCATGTTCATATCACCAAAAACCTGTCCTTCAAAGCAGACATTACCAGAGTTATAATGTTATTTTTATTTGTAATTACCTGCTTAATGTCTATCTTCCACATTATGATGTAAACTCCAACAGAGCAGGGATTATGTCTGTTGAGATTCATCTTTATAATTCTGCTTCTATTTTATTTTATTTTATTTTATTTATTTATTTTTTTTTTTTAAAGATTTTATTTATTTATTCATGAGAGACAGAGAGAGAGAGGCAGAGGGAGAAGCAGGCTCCCAAGGAGCAGAGAGCCCGATGCGGGACTCGATCCCAGGACCCCGGGATCATGACCCGAGCCGAAGGCAGACGCTTAACCATCTGAGCCACCCAGGCACCCTCTGCTTCTATTTTATATCCTGCACTAAATATATATCATTTACTAGTTATATGAGTGTTCACTAGGTTCTAGGCACTGTTCATAAAAGGATTAAATAAGGATTAAATTATTAGAAAGTACTGAGACTAGCACCTGTCTCTTAACATTAAACACTCATTCATATTAGCTTTAATTACCCTGAATGGATTTCAAAATAAATACTGAATAGATGGAATATAAGACCATTTTGGTCTTTAGTACCGTCCTTGGAGTCATCTATCGTTTTATACAGCAAGCTATGTATTAGAATAACTGTGAGAACATGATTCTTCAGAATGTGTAACAGTCCTGGTAACATTCACAAGGACTGCTCTCTCTTTCCCTTCCTCAAACTAAAGCCTAATACATAAAGCTGCCCATTTAGATTTGAGCACAGAAGAGAAGTACAGAATTAAAATAAAAATTAGAGAAAAGAAAAATTGCTTTGCTGCGAAATATAAGGTGAAGAAAAAAAAGGAATAATGATAAACAGAATTTTTAAATTTTTATAAATTTCTAAAAGATACATTATCTTAAAAGTACAGTTTATATAAAAATCTATACAGAAGAATTTCAAAGGTAATTTTGTAGAACACGCTCAAGAATCAGATGAAATTTAAGTCAACAAAAAAGAAAAAATGAAATGCTTACTTGAAAGGGGAATTGACGGTATTTCAAATATTCTGCAAGTATATCTAACATCCGCACCATTTGAGAAAAAATAAGAACTCTATTGCCTCGTTCTCTTAGGCGAATTAACAGTTTGTCAAGAAGAATCAATTTTCCGCTACTACGGATTAAGTGCTAGGAAACAATAAATTACAACTGTTACAGCATGTGAAAAGAATCAAACGAAACAAATACTCTACTTAATACTTCATCTTCTTTAATTTATATTTAAAATCAAAATGTTATGTTTTTATAATGTTGGAAAACAGTTTCAGTTTTCAAAATTTTCTAGGACTTTCTAGGATCAATTTAATGTATGCCAGCTAAGATTTTCCTTGCCATTTAGCACCTAGGTTTTTGTCATGTTTTGGAGTAAGGGGATGGGGGGAGCAGTTTCACTTTATTTGCTAGTTATTACACTACTTCTCCAAAAATCTTTGAAAAATAATATACTGAAAGAAGCAGCAACTAAAGGTTTTAAAACAGTAAGAAAACCTATTTTAATTTATACATATCAGTCACTGAACCTAGCACTTCAAAGCACTACTGTGACTGGATGGCAGTTGTGCCTTCTTCATACTTTCCATTTGTCTTCCAGAAGTGATAGGAATGGTAAAACCTGAGGTCAAGATGTCTTTCTCAAGCCTACCATTTGCCATATCACAAATTCAGCACATTCACTGATGTGAATTTTTGTCAATTAAGAATATACTAAGGGATTTCTGCTGGATAAATCTTGGTAGTCCATACAAATCCATTTTTAGAAAAATGATCAAAATAATTGGATAAATTATAATTTTGAAGCCTTTTTTAAAGACTAAAAAAAACCCCATTATTTAATTATACCATAACCAAAGAGAAATTCTAACCAATTATTAAAGCCTCGTGGCACTTTTAGTTACAACTGCAATAAGCATTCCCAGAATTTTGTTTTACTATAAAGTAACAATATTTTAAAACCCTTACTTGTAAGGCCTCCTGTTTATTATAGAATTCATTATTATCTGGTGGTTTAATGAGGTAGCAATGGTTACAACATTTCTTTAGCTCCATCATAATGTTCAAAAAGCCTGAGGTACTGCCCTTGGAACCTTTGCTGAGGGCTTTGTAATTCCTAGTTAATATCCATCTGTTTAAAGAAAAAAAAAATAACATAAAAATGAGCTTTAGCAGAACACTTACCAGGATGAATTCTAAAATCATGAAAAAACAATCAAGCACCAAAGCAAAATTGCACCATTATGAAGTTTACAACTGGATAATACAATGGACCAAACCTCATTCACAAGACTAAGGAACTTCATTCATAAAATTAATGAGAACACAACACATAACTTGTTATCTGTGCTATATACAGTAAAGGCTTAATGTAACATAGTGAGTGTAGTGTATTAATCATTTTTACCCCAAAGTTACTTCAAAAATGGGTCAGCTATCATCTATATTAACCTTCCTACAAATTTTACTACATTAGGCAACCAAAACATAGACCTATAAGAAACCTCATGAACATACCTGGTTTACCCACACTGCCTTCTCTAAATTACAATTAAACAATACATATGCAACTTGTAGAAAAATTACAGGTGGTTATTTTATCACTCCAAACTATTTATGTAACTATGTAACATTTCCTCTCACCACAATATACTTTGTCTTCTACCATCTTTTATTTTCTTTTTTTATAAGGTTAATCTTGGAAGGGACTTGAAACAATTTTATCTCTGATTTGCCTCAAAATGATAGGAGGTGGGGCAAGTGGGAATGGCTAGAGATAAAATAAGACTGGCTATGAGTTGAAAACAAAGCCAAGTGTTGGTAATTTATTATGTCATCCTCTTTTTGTATATGTTTGAAATTTTCCACAATACAAACCTAAAATTCATGCAATAAATGTATTTTCTTTTAATGTATGGCACTTTACAGATGTTACCATAAAATAAGTTTCTGAGAATCTAAATGCACGTAGCAGTGCATTTTATGCAATTAAATGTTTAAATAACTATTAGGACAAATATTACCTTTTGATTCTTTGAAGTAGTACTGTATAGATCTTACATATAAATTTAAATTATGATTAATATTCTTCAACAGGGGGCCTAAAATTTTAAGTTTCTTTTTCTGGCCTCTACCTCTGTCAATTATATAATTATCATAACTACAAAATAATGCCTTAGTATCACTAACACTTTAGTATTAACACTTAACAGAACTCTCTATATGGTAACAGAGCATAAAATAGACAAACACAATTAAGTCTTAGGTCACCCATGATCTTGAACATGCCATTCAATATCTCTTCGGCTTCAAGAGCCCATAGAATAAGCCTATTCTAAAATTCAAGAATTGTTATTGCTCTAAAAACCTATTGTGGGGTGGGGGGGACACCTCGATGAGACAACGTTACAGAGGGTTATTTAGAATTAAACATCCAGAATATGTGGTCTGTTTACAGCTTACTTGTAATACTGTTTCTGTAAAGCACTCATTTCCATTCTTAAAATCTGTTCAACCTTGGCAGGAAGAGATTTTTCCACATCTTTTTTAACTCTGCGTAACAGAAACGGCTCAAGCTCCTTGTGGAGGCTTGCATAACCATATTCTCTGCCTTTTCCATGTTCTTCTTCAAAATCTTCCCAGGAAGAAAACCTTAGAAGTTTAAGAAAATGGAAGAACCACTGAAAAAAGTCATATTGCATATGAGTTTTTTGAGAGTAGTCATATATAAACAAAATATAGACTTTCAGGAAAAAAGATCTAATATTAGTCACTTCTAAGAACTATCCTTCCCAAGAAATGTCCTATATATATATATAAAGGTGAAACATAAGTTGTTTTACAAAAATTATGATTCTCTTTGAGCTAAAGATGTTAAATAAAATTAAAGTATTTTCAAATACAGAATTATCACTAAAATATTTCTCAAAAAATATAATTTTAAAATTCTGAATCTATTGAAAAAAAATGTTTGTCATCTTGAACAAGTTATATGACCCTTATCTAGTCTAGTTTCCCTCAAAAGGGATTACCAAGACCTTATTATTGTAGTTATTGCTACTATTAAATACTAAGGATACTGTTTCAGTTTTTCAAATGAATATTATTTTGAACAAGGGCAAAATCAACTGTTTAATTTATTACACATGACTCAAACTTCTTTACAAAACTGAAAAATTAAAATATTAGAAATACAAAATGTTACATCCCATTTCCTTTTTTTATTTTCCTTCTTAAAAATCTGTGGTCTAATGTTCTAGGACAATAAAACTTCTACGGACCTTACTACCTACACTAATTATTTTCCTGCTAAGCTTAACATATGAAACTAATATTAAAACTGTATATCCCAATTTATCTTACTTTTCTGGCATAATGAAATGTAGCAAAGACCAGAGCTCTTTGAGGGAGTTTTGTAGAGGAGTTCCAGTAATAAGGAGACGGTGATTGGACTTAAAGTCTATTAAAGTTTTATACAGGAGAGAGTCATCATTCTTTAATCGATGTGCTTCATCTACACCTATAAAAGCCCAATTTAGACCTCCAAGGAATGCCTTAAAATGAACAGAAAAACACAGTTAATATTTTAAGAGAAAAATTAAATTCAAATTAATAAACCGAGGCAAAGTAAAATTAAAAGCAAACTTGTTTTTCAAATAAAAATTATATATTATTTCAAGATTTATTGAAATCCTCAAATAAAGTAACTCAACATGCAAAATAAAGTTCCTTGCATGACTAATTCACCCACTGGAAAACAGAGAAAAGCAAATGAAAGTTTTTACTAGCTTACACATTCAAAAAAAGGAAAAAGAAATACAACAGTATCATTAAAATAGTATTTAAAATTTTTCACAGATTTTTAGCTTAAGGCCAGCAGAAGCCTCTATTAATGTCAATTTAGAGAAAATATGATATAAATTTGGAAGCATCTTATTCCAAGTGTAGAAATAATTCACCGTATGATTTTTATGAACTGTGGATCTCTAATATATAAATGTGGGTCTCTGACTTAAAACAGAGACAGGCCTCATTCTGCTATTTAATGGTTGTATGACCTAGGAGACAAGAACATTAACCTCTTTTGACACTGGATTTTTCTTTCCAATAAAGCAGAAATAGCAATATCTTATAAAATAGATGTGAATTACTTGAGATATGAACGATAAAGAACTAATTAAACAACATCTATAAAGCATTTAGCTTAGTGCTTCACCCAGGGGTAGCTTAATTCTTTTAGGTATTTTCCTCCTCTTTGAAGATCTTACAAATCAACACACTATACCAAACTAGTTTTATATAAGTCAATAGTTGGCAAACTTTTCCTGTAAAGACCCAGATGGTAAATATTTTAGCTTCTTGTAGACAAATGTGTGATGGTCTGTCACATATTCTTTGTTTTTACACCATCTAAAAATGTAAAGACCATTCTTAGTTCAAAAGTCATAAAAAACAAGCCAGATTTGACCCACAGGATGTAGTATGCTGATCCATGATTTATCTTCTCACCCTATCCACAATATATGGTAAAGGAAAAATGGATATACACCAAACAGAAAAGCATAGGTAATACACACCTTATCCTTCAATAAAATTTCGTAAGTTGTTAAAAGTATATTAAATTTTAACCGTTTGGTCTGGGGATGCATCCATTCATGAGTTCTTATCTATCAAGAAATTTTAAAGATAATTTTAAGACAAACATTAAGAAAAATATACTTTCATTTGAATATCTAAAAAAAATCCCTCCAAAATACACAAAAAATCTGTTTATATAATAAAATCATTTTAATTCTTAACACAGTCCAACAAGCTACACTCATCTTACTTATAAATAAAATATAAATACCACAGCATACCAAAACCTATAAAAATAAAGCAGACACATTTTTAAATACACACTTTCTACTGAAGGAAGTTCATATTTAACAAAACATAAGTGATTAATTCATTTAACAACATAGCATTTATGGATGAAATATGATGTCTGGGTCTGCTTCACAATATTTGGGAGGAAAGCACTCTGTAGAGGTACAGATGAAACAAAACCGGCAAAGCATTAGAACTGTGAAGCTGGAGATGGGCACACAGAGGTTTATTATAGTCTTCTGTTTTCATGTATATTTGAAATTCTCCATAAGAACTTAGAAAAAATATATATTACATAAAGTAACACTCAGATGAAAACTGCCTTTTATTACAGCCAATTAAATATGTATTGAGTACTTTGTGGCAAGTTTTACACTAGAAACTAAGACTATAAAGACAAGTATGTCTAGATTTTTAAATGTGTGGAGAAACAACTTACCATATTTCTGCTGTTAATGTCACCTAAATAAACCACAGCATTCATTTGAGAAGCCCATGTCTGAATTTCCCTTTGCCAGGAAGTAAGAGTGGAAAGTGGTACTACTAACAGAAAAGGTCCATATAATTGATGTTCATGAAATAAATAGTTCAGAAATGAGATCGTCTGTATTGTTTTTCCAAGGCCCATTTCATCAGCAAGTATGCAACTATTTCCTCTACAAAATTAAAAACAACAATTATGTATGCAATAGATTCAAATTTATAAAGAAACCTTTTTATATAACCCATATACAAATTTAAAGTTAAAATTAATCTGAAAGGTATACAAACAATATACCACTTTTATTAGCTATAAATAATAAGTGTAAAGGCCTCTGTAATAGTATAAAAAAAGTGGACGAAGTTCATCATTTTAGTCCAAAGGAAGCTTAAAGAGTAACAGTAATATGAAGTAGTGCAGCAATTAAGGTTAAACTCAAACTCCCCTGGATTTTCTTCTTAGTATGTAATAAATATTACTATATACTAAGGAAATTCAAAAGCCTGCATATAAATACCAGTCTTCATCCTTGATATTGGTGGAAATCTTTTCCAAATCCTGTATTTGTAAAATTCGTATGCCCTCAAATTAAACAGACAATTCAAAATATACTCACTTGCACCAAGAGTGAGCAAGCCAATTTAAACCATTCAGTTGATAATCTCTTAATTCTAAACTCTCATGTCCTCCAATATAGGATGGCTGCTTCTTTAGGGCTACAAATCTTGGCCTTTGTTTTAATACCTTTAGTAGAAATAAATGTAATAAGAAGAACTATCAAATGTGAGAATCTTAAAAGATCAAAATCTCAGATTTTACCATAGATTTTGAAATTTTATCTCAAATTTTCAAGCTCAGAAATTCCATGACTCAAAATATATCTCAGGATTCATTCAAAGAAGACTGTTTTCTCTTACTGTAACAACATCGTACAGTGAAATATTTTGCCCTCTTTTTTGGACAAAAAATGATAGAAATAAGTAAGTTCCTGCTGAAATACTTGAGTCTTACACAGTTCAGAAGCAAGAGCTATGTTAAATTCATTCATTTAACTGCTAGTGCAGCCCTGACCTAGAAATAAACCATACAACTGGCTTAACTTTCTGATTTCTAAATTACCATTATCAGTTTAATTCAGTCTTATAGTAAGAAAACAAATTCTAATAGTACATAGACCCTCAAAACTACTGCTGATAATGTCTCTAAGTAAAAAGATCTTATATTAGGCAAGGTAGTCCTAAGTACCACTTCTTTTCTTATGGGTACATTCCTCTTTTCTTTCCTACCTTCAAAGAAAATATTCACTACCTTTTAAAGCAAGCATATATATCTATTTTCCAGGTAATTTCCCCTATTTGTTCTCCCCAAGACACTCCTCACAACCACCAATTTATCATCTTCCTGACAGTTTTACTCACCAAGGCTAAAAGACAGCACCACATTAAGACCGCATGGCAATCACCAGAACACCTTCTCCCCTAAGACCTATCAACCAAGCACAGTTCTCTCTCTTAGTCTACCTGAAATCAAGATCCAACTCTCTATTTGGGCTTGTAATATTTATGATGTGTAAATACTATTTTCATTAATTAAAAATTTCCAACAATACTCACTTTGCAATCTTTAAAAGGAGTGGTTTTTGACTGATTCCTGCTAAAATACTCATCTATGCATGCTTGAAACTTTTTGGAAATTAGAGCTCCATCCTCCCAGCTGCACTCTGAGTATGGAAGGCCCTGCCATTTGCAATAATAATCAGGATAACCAGCTGCTGACTTCTGATTGGAATGAGCTGTGAGATAAATCAGATATTTATTTATTTATTTTCACAATGAATCTTATCCAAGGACTAATGTTTGGTAAAAAAACTACACAAGCAAAAATTAGTCATCTGGTTTACAATACCCTATGACAGTAAGACTAAACTACTGTATTTGATGTATAAGCAATACATTTAAATTTTTCTCAGATCGAAATGGAAAGATAAAACTTTGAGAATCATTTATTACTAACCAATTATTCGTTCCACTATTTGATACTGTTTGTGTAGATCATCTGTGAGTTCTTGCTGGCAATTATAATATTCCACATCTTCTGGAGAAGCATTTTTCAACCTGAAAGATTATTAATCCAGAAATAAGACTTCAAAATCTCCCCTAAATAACCATTCCCCCAAATACTATCTGTAGCACAAAATCTCCCATTTGCCACTTATCATGTGAGTCAGCTGAATAATGAAGAAACTGAAATAGAAATAAAGTGAAGCATCATTAATTTTTAATTTAAAAAAATGTATAATTTATAATTTATGAGATGACATTCTACACAACTATTATTGAGAAGTTTAGATATGGCTATTTCCAAAAAGTATTACCTTCAAATACAATTTAAGAGTATAAATAGTTATTTTAGGTTATTGGATTCTCTCTTTTTTTTTTAAAGATTTTGTTTATTTATTTGACAGCGACAGACACAGCGAGAGAGTGAACACAAGCAGGGGGAGTGGGAGAGGGAGAAGCAGGCTCCCCTCTGAGCAGGGAGCCTGATGTGGGGCTCGATCCAAGGACTATGGGATGATGCCCTGAGCTGAAGGCAGATGCTTAACCGACGGAGCCACCCAGGGCTCCTCTTAGGTTATTGGACTCTTGACTATGTATTCCTTATTAACAAAAAGCTTAGTAATCATCTTTGAACTGTTAAAAAATTAAATGTAATATAAAACGTATTTACCATCTTTTTGTTTCCTGATCTTTTTTCTTATAATTATCCAATTTTTTCATTCCTCTAACATTCTGCTGCTTAAGGGTTTCTTCTGTCTCCCAAGTATTGTGAATATGGGACCATCCTTTCCATTTAATTAAATATTGGATCTCGCCTGGTTCCTTGTTTTTTTCAAATCCTGCATTTGGGTCACCATCTGCTTCAACTGCATAGATGGTTGTAGTAGCACCAGTAGCTGAAAAAGAAAACACAATACATTCCATGTAATTCTGCTATAAGATTGTTTCCTTCAACTCAAAAATTCAAGAATATGAAGAGAAAAATATATGTGCTTTTAAATAAGTAAAGAATCAGGGTACAAGAATTTAAGGAAAATTGTATTATACATACATAAAAGAAACTCCAAATTTTAGAATGGAAAGATTATCTAATTTAATTCCCTCAGTTTTAAAATTAGAAAAAACAAAGTCAAAAGACAGTGGCACACCTAAGATCATACAGTAATTTATAATAACCGATGACTGGATGCCTGATAACTGGAAATAAAATGATGAAAAATCACCTTTAAAAACTCCAAAATTATGTTGGAGATATGTGTACCCTCGTGTTCAATGCAGAATTATTTACAACAGCCAAGACATGGAAACAACCTAAGTGTCCCATCAACAGATAAAGAAAATGTGATTCACATATATAATGGAATACTATTTAGCCACAAAAAAGGAAATCCTGCCATTTGCAACAATGTGGATGAACATTGAGGGTATTACACTAAGTGAAATAAGTGAGACAGAGAAGGACAAATACCATATGATCTCACTTACATATGGAATCCAAAACAAACAAAGGAAAAGCTCATAGGAAAAGAGATCAGATCTGTAGTTACCCGAGGCAGCTGGCAGATGTGTGGGGGGGGTAATAATGCAGATGTATACAGACTTCCAGGTGTAAGATAAGTATTGGGGAGGTAACGTACAACATAATGACCATAGTCAACACTGCTGTGCAGTATATTTGAAAGCTACTCAGAGAGTAGATTTTAAAAGTTATCATAAGGAAAAAAACTTTCCTTTTTTTCTTCTTCTTATCTATATGAGATGATGGATAAATATAAACTAAACTTACTGTGGTATCTTCTTATCTATATGAGATGATGGATAAATATAAACTAAACTTACTGTGGTAATCATTTTGTAATATATGTAAGTCATGCTGTTCACCTTAAATTTATACATTGTATGTCATATGTCAATAAAACAAAACAAAAAAATGCATGTGAAGATAACTAATTTGAGATGAAAGAAAAAACATTTAAAAATAACCAAACTATTTGTGAAACTGAAAGTACCTAAATAACAACCATTATTTAGGCATGACAACCGAAAAGCTCAAATACGTAGATTAAAAATTTTTCTAATTATCTGTAATCAATGAAGTGAGGTTAAATGGATTATTCTGTGGGAAGAAAACTCAGGCGAAACAAAGTATATTTTATAACAAATAAGTATAACAGATGAAAAGCCACCCTCTTCACTTTCAAAACAGAAATAACTTCAAGAAATACTTCACTTTAGTAAATATTACTGAAACAACCAAACAATAAATATGTTTTTTAAGAAAATACCTCCTTTTCTCCCAATCCGACAATCCATAAAACGTTCTATTGTTTCAAATTCCTCTTCCTCAGGTTGAGGAACATCCTCCCCACAGACTTCCAGTAGATCATCAGAATCTGTTTTCATTTCTTCATCTTCTTTATAGCTAACATTGACAGTTGCTTGGCGACGAGAACTTCTTTTATCATTATCATAATCTTCTTCATCATCTTCCTCCTCAGATGAATCAATCTGTCTCTTTTTTTGTCCAAGAATTTTCTTCCCATTTTTTGCCTTAGATCTAGGTAGGGAAGACCAAGGGATAGAGGTGTTTTATAAAAACACTAGCATAGAAAACAAGACGCAAGACACTATATACAAAAAGAATACCTTCTGTAACCAACAATTTTCAGTGTCAAGTTGAGAACATACTATACTCACCTATTTTGAGGTTTTCTGCTTTTAACTTTGTTTTTTGGCTCATAATCAGATTCTGTTTCATCACAACTGCTTTTATCTCTTTCTTCTTCAGATTCTGAATCTGAACCAGATTGAGATGGAGATCCTGACCCAGACATTTGCCAATCTTCACTGTACATAGAATATATAAAGTATGTTTATCCTTACATTGTATAGCAAATTTTATCTCTGATAAAAGTACAAAAATCAAACTGAACTACATTTCAGTTACTATAAAAAAAAATTGTTGCTTTTACCCACACCAACACATTAAAATGTGAGTAGAGTAAAAAAAAAATGCTAGAAAATATTCTTCACAGATTTCTGCTATAATGCCAGAGTTTTGTTAATCATTTAGTTATACCTCAATGAATGGCAAATAAGGAAATGTTACTCTGATTAGCACTGTGGATGAAAACATAGTATGCTATTTAAAGAATCACAGGGTTAATTTTGAAAATCTTGTAGAATTATACTTGCCATCTCAAAAAAAAAAAAAAAAGATTCTAAACCCTCTCACTTCAATTTTCTGGAGACTGTGATTTAAAAAAAAAAATACACCCTAAAACTGATTTTTAAAGTACTGTACATGTTCATTAAGAAGCTTAAAATACAGTATAGAAAAATGTATTTTAAAAAAATCAGTCCATTTTAAGCAACAGTCAATGATTACCTTACCTTTATTGCTATTTTTAGTCTACTTGGGGTCTACTTAATTAATTCTAATACACATGTAGAGAAAAATTACTGCATGAATGCACATGTTAATATTCTGCTATAATATAAACTTCAAATGGAAGATACGTATTAGATTCTTATATATACGCCATACCCTCTCTCTCACAGCTACTGCTTCTACTCCATTCCTCTGTATCTCTTGTGTCAATTATAACTATGTCAAGAGTTACATAAGCACGCACATATGCTAAAATCTGGTTTATGATAAAAACATGAGAAGCAATTTCTTTTTTATCTTGAGATCTTTTTAGAGTTTGCACATTAGAAGTAGCAGTAGATAAATTATGTAAAAGTATCTCCAATTCGTATTTTTTATAATACAAATTATAATGATTTTTATATCTAACCAAGCCCACCCATCACCCAAATCACTAGATTTTTTAAAAAATATTATTTGGCTGCACCTCTGCTAAGTTTACAAATTACTAACTCAGTGGAAGAGTTTATAGAGCTGATGAGACACAGTAGTTGAAAATGTAATTCATAAACTAGAAGACATATCTGAGGAAATTAGCCATAATGTAGCATAGAAATAAAGGGATTAAAAAACATGATACAGTAAGATTTATGAAGATGGATGATCCATTAGTATATATAAAAGATATAATCCAATATGACTGATATATATTAATAGTAGTACCACCAGAGAAATTTATAGGATAAGAAAATGTCCAGAAAATAGGACTCTTCACATTAAAGATATATAAAATGAGTGAATAAAGTGTAATAAATAAATAACAAATCCAAAGCTAGACACACCAAAGTGAAACTGCAGAATATCCAAGACAAGTAGAAAAATAAGACCTAAGACAACGGAATGATATTTTTGACAAAATGAGAGAGAAAAAAACTCAGACCATCTAAATAACTGAACTGAGAATCTGAAGTTCCCTTAAACACCTTCTGGGTCAAGATGTTTAGGAAATTATATTGAATTTCTAAATGAGTTCTACGGGGAAAGCGAATTTCATGTGCAAATGAACAGTAAGATAGCTATTAAGAGAAATTAACAGAAATACTCAAAATTCCACTGGTCCCTACACTTCCACATAGTTTTCCCAAGTTATTAAGATTTTCTGATATTATGACCAAGTAGATCTCTGGAGTTTAAAAATACATAGGAGAGAGGGGTTAGAGAAGATAAACAAGTGGCACAAAAACCTCAAGTCCTCACAGAAAGATAAATGCTAAAGATTAATAGTTTAATTAATCTAATAAGATACCATGAACCAAGACTTTACAAAAGTCTACTTTTGACAGTTTTTCATAAAAAAAGTAACACAACATCAATAAGGTATTCCTGCTATGAAAGTGATCGGTTGAACAAAATGACATACTCTTTATGCTTTTTCCTTTTGACCTCATTCGATGAGTCATCAGAATCTTCACTGCTGGAGGAATCCTACAAAGAAGAAAGAAAACAAAGCTAATGTTATTAATGATTAGAATTTGACCATGGTATCAAATTTTTGCTTGTCATACTATCTGACATTCACTTTGCTAATAATGCTAACTATAAAGCTTTGTTCCCATGTTGTTATATTTGTACTATTAGCACATAAAGTAATTAGTAACATCTCTATTACAAATTCGTAACATAGCCATTGACATTAGGTAAATATCACAATGTCAGCATTTTGTATAACACCTTCAAATCTACCATCTCTAGAAACCATTATTGTTGCTCAGTATGGCCTCAAAGAGGAATTGTAATTATTGGTATGTTCAAATTTTGATGTAATATTTTTCTGCCCCATTAGACAGTTTTTGATATAGTTCTTTCTGAATGTTTCTGCACAAACACACATGCTGGTGTACTTACGTGTGCACAGGAACTATACTGTTTAAAGCTATGGCCTATTCTTTTAAAAAGATGTTGTGACTTGCTATTCATCTATACTGATTTAATAGACATGTTTGTCTATGTATATTTTCATAGTATTCACAGTTTATTTCTAGTTTTGCTGTGATGAGCAAATGTACACACGTCTGTTGCTTATTTTGGATTAATCCCTAAAAGTAGAATTACTGGATAAAAACATACTGATATTCGAAGGCTCCTGATACATATACTTAAATGTAGTTATTTCCTCATCCTTTCAAACACTTACTGTTTGTAATAATTTCATAAATACCTACACCCAGTTAAATGGGCATCATGTCGACTTTCAGTGAAAACTCACCTCCTCTGATCCACTATTAGATGAAGCCTGCTGCTGCTGCTGCTGCTGCTTCTTGAGCACTGCAGATCTCTGAACAGCCAGAATACTAGGGCTAGATTTCCAAAACTGCAACAGAAATATACCCAGTGAAGGATGAAATCTTGAAAAAACTGAAAAAAAGTTAATTTACTGGACAGCATTATCACTGCCTCCAAATACTAAGTTAAGACGCTTTTCTGTACTCACATTACGTGTAATACAATATTATGGCAATTAAAATAAAATTCTGAGCTTTAGTTGCATATAAAAAATTTATGGTGTGCTGAGTTTCATAAACAATATTAATCAATATATTCTTTGGTGTTGAATATTATTTTCAAAAAACAAAGTGACAATATGTGACACCAGTGCTACTTGAAAACTGGTTGCCTGGTTTTTTAATTGATGTGAGGCGAAGATGAAGAGCTTAAGTCAGAATGCAAATCAACTATGTCACTAAGTATAGTTTCAGTTCAACTGACTTTTATTTTTATTTATTGATTTATTAGACAGTAAGATTTTCTCCATGTCAGAAGCTGTGTGTTGATGTACATTCTGGCCCAAAGATCTCATCATGACTGGTACTCGAAGTAACACTACTGTATTCCATTATGAGGTACAGATAGGTTTTAGTAAATCTTGTAGTAGCTTTTTTCAAACAGATGACCCTTAGCCTAATCTACCAAGCATCTTCAAGGAAGCAAGTTCTATTAGATTCTCCTGCTATTAGCAATAAAGTACCTCCTTTGAAGATCTTGAAAGTAGAGATCAGACACTCAAGATTAACAGAGAGACCTCACAAAGCCTTTAATTTTTATCCATGAGACAATGAATATTTATGAAACTCAGTTTCTGCCTTAGAAAGTGTTTGGGGGGACCCTGGGTGGCTCAGTCGGTTAAGCGGCTGCCTTCGGCTCAGGTCATGATCCCAGGGTCCTGGGATCGAGCCCCGCATCGGGCTCCTGGCTCAGCGGGAAGTCTGCTACTCCCTCTCCCACTCCCCCTACTTGTGTTCCTGCTCTCGCTATCTCTCTGTCAAATAAATAAATAAAATCTTCAAAGAAAAAAAAAGAAAGTGTTTGGGGTGCCTGGGTGGCTCAGTCATTAAGCGTCTGCCTTCGGCTCAGGTCATGATCCCAGGGTTCTGGGATCGAGTCCCACATCGGGCTCCCTGCTCGGCGGGAAGCCTGCTTCTCCCTCTCCCACTCCCCCTGCTTGTGTTCCTGCTCTCGCTATCTCTCTCTCTGTCAAATAAATAAAATCTTTAAAAACAAAAACAAAAACAAAAACAGAAAGTGTTTGTTTTGTACTTGCTTGACTGCTTCTCCTCAAAGCCAATCAAGTCCACAGATATTTAACTACAAGTTTGAGAAGTAAATTTTAATGTTTAAAATTAATGTCTTCTAAAAGCTAGATTAAGAAGGCTATAAACCAATGTTATAAATTTTCCCAAAGTAGTAGTACAAGAAATCTGTCTTTCAGGATACTTTATTACCTCAGCTCCATCAACTTTCGGTGGTTTTGCTTGGACTTTGTTTTCTCGGGAAGTGTCTGATTCAGACTCTGACTGACTGCCCGATTCAGATCCAGATTCAGAGTCACTGCTACCTGACTGGCTACTGCTTCCATCACTACTGCTTCCAGAACTTGAACCAGATCCTGAGCCTGAAGCTGACCCAGAATCATCATCCGACTGGCTACAATTTGAAAATAAACAGATTTCAAACAAAATTTATTAGGAATTTAATTTTTCTTAAAAGTCAGCAGAAATCCCCAGATCATTAAGCCTTGTTTATTTCACATTTCAACATTCCATAGCCAAACAAACAGAAAAAAGAATTAATGTTAATCTATAACAAATGACTTACTTGATAGATTTAGTACAGTTTTGGTGAAAACATAAGCAATCAGATCACAATCTTCCTCCAAGATAAGAAGCAAAATCTATCAAACACAGAATCCTGGGCTAGAAACTTGGGAAAACAAGAAATTGAAGCCATAGTCGCTATCCTTAAAAGGCTATTTAACTATAGGAAATCTAATGTAGAAATTGTGTGAAGAAAAGGATTAATGTGCTGAAAATTCCCAGTCATACGTAGAAAAAAAAATTGTAGTTTTTACTTGTCTTTAAATTATATCTGTGTTCTACCATTCTGGGGAAAAGTGATTTATTAAAATTAAGCTATGAAAAGGGGCGCCTGGGTGGCTCAGTTGGTTAAGCGTTTGCCTTTAGCTCAGGTCATGATCCCGGGGTCCTAGGGACTGAGCCCACACAATTTACTAATAGCTTCGCTGAGAGTATCACTGAATCTATCACGGTTCCACAGTAATAAATCTGAAATAATAGTAAATTGTCACAATCCTTCCTAACCTCTGTATATCACATGTGAAAGCAATTACCAGTTCATTGAGAAACCACCTTTTTTCCCATTACTAATTTTCAGTCCAAAGTAGCCTAGAAATGGTCTGGCCTAAACAGGTGATTATGTAAATTACTATTATTCCCAAGGTCATTTGTTCACATAGTGTTTACATCTGAATTGTTGAAAACTGGGGCATTAAATTCTTTATACACACATTTGACTCAGCTTTTGATGTAATTTCACTTAGCTTTCTGACAAACAGCAGTTAATGCAGTTTATGTACACACAGCTAAACTCAAGCTTCATGTCCTCTGCTGTAATTTTCAGAAATACCACCAGATGGAGGTATGACTCTAAGGAAATAGACTGCACTATTAAAAGTAATTCATTTATAAAATTTTTCCTTTTCTAGAGCGAGTTTAGTATTCACAAGGAAACACAGACATAAAAGTTTGAAAGAAGACTTCTGATTCCAAAAGTTAGATATAAATTAAAATGCTTAAAATGCAAACATATGTATATTTTTAAAGTCGAGTAGAATATTCACAGAAACAGCAAAAATTTGCCTTTTAAAGTCTATGATACCAAGATCACTTTTTAAAAGATTTATTTATTTTAGAGACAGAGAGAGAAAAAGACCATGTGCATGCAAGTGACAGGAGGAACAGAGGAAAAGGGAAAGAAAATCCTTAAGCAGACTCCCTGCTGAACGTGGAGCCCAACTGGGGGCTCAATCTCTTGCCCCTGAGATCATGACCTGAGCCAAAATCAAAAGTCAAAAGCCAAATGAGCCACCCAGGCACCCCTCAATCACTTCTGCCGCAATTTTTAACTGTTGGTCACATGGTTCAGAGATCCAAAAACAGCACAGTGCCTCGTAATAAACAAACCCCACTTAACCATATTTCACTTCGGTCCCTTCAGAGAAATTTCAGCAAGAATATTAAGAGAAGATATTTTTCCTGACATACAATTTTATTTTTTTTTAAAAGATTTTATTTATTTGAGACAGAATGAGAGAGAGAGAGAGAGCACATGAGAGTGGGGAGGGTCAGAGGGAGAAGCAGACCCCCTGCCGAGTAGGGAGCCTGATGTGGGACTCAATCCCAGTTCTCCAGGATCATGACCTGAGCCGAAGGCAGTCGCTTAACCAACTGAGCCACCCAGGCACCCAATTTTATTTCTCCTTTAATCCACTTTCATTTACTCAATAAACTTCACTGACAGTATTGTGTATTAGGCACTGGGCACGACCAAGAGCATACAAAATCCTTACCATTAAAAAACCTCTAACCTGGGGCGCCTGGGTGGCTCAAACGGTTAAGCATCTGCCTGGGGCGCGGGTCATGATCCCGGAGTCCTGGGATCGAGCCCCACATTGGGCTCCCTGCTGAGCGGGGAGCCTGCTTCTCCCTCTCCCTCTGCCTGCCACTCCCCCTGCTTGTACTCTAATAAAAAATAAAAAAATCTTAAAAAAAAACAAAAAAAACAAAACCTCTAACCCGGTATGGAGAGATAGTCATGTCAACCAATAAATGTTGTTCTGCGCTATTTTTAAGATAACTGATCTAGGTGAATGGGGAGCACTGCATATACAACCAAGAAAAAAGTGCGACTGATAGAAAAGGAAAATTGCTTGTAAGCTTCTTGAGGATATCATTTATTTTTTTCCAGAGTACCTAAACACAGAACTTTATACAGGTGAGGATGCTTAACAGATACTCGAAAAATAGGTAGATAAGAACGACTGAATTTGGGGGCTATCATACCCCTGTATTCTTGATTATGTCTTGATTAGTCATTCCAGATGAATGGCTAGTCAAAAGTCTTTGTTAATAAATCAAAACTCTAAGGGAAAGGAGGAATCTTTCCCTTCATATTCTTTAGGCTGTAGTAGTTCTGGCTGGAGATTAAAGCAAACAGTCTGAATCTAGATTACTCTAATGGCACAGACCTATTATAGAATGTCTTTACCTTATGTATTGGAAATATAAAGTATTTTATTTAGTTGTTCTTAGTAAGATTAAGAATATACAAGATTAAATAAGAAATATTTTACATACTGCCACAGAACAATCTCCAGAATATAGTTAAGTAAAAAACAAAACAAAACAAAAAAAACAAGATACAAAACAATCTTTATAGTATGCCTCTTTTGTATAAGGGAAAAATATACATAACTTGCCTATATTTTAAAAATAGCAATAATGGCAGCATAAACCAACAATTAATTTAAAAAATGGTTATCTACAGAAGGAGGGATAGAGGGAAGAGTAGAGGGAACAAGGTTTGAAATGAGTCCTCAGATTCAAAACATGTAAATGTTTTACATAATTTTTTAAAAAAGAAAATCCTAAAAATTTTAGGAAAAACACACAGGTTCAGGAAAAAAAAAATCTATATTCAGACATAAAATTTTGAGCTAAAATTGTTGAAAAACCTCCCTATTAATTCAGCCCACTGCTGTAAATGCTCTTTCCAGAATAGAAATCTGGGCATGGTCTAACTTTCTTTTATAAGTCTTCAGTGTTTCTATAACAAAGTGCAAACACCTATGAGGGCATTCAGGAATTTGTCTTTGCCAGCCTATTTCCAGCCAGTTTCCCACTTAAATCCTTAGTTTTAGCAATGGCAAACTACTTAGAATTCTGAGAGCCAGTTTCTCTTTCCACTTCCTGCTTTTGCTTAAGTACTTCTCTTTTTTTCCCCCCACTATGTAATTCCTACTTGAGCCTCATCTCAGATGCATTTCTCCAAAACTCTCTCCTAACTCCATTATTCTCAATCCAACCTTAAATTAGGTATCCTTCCTCAGCACTTCCAAAACACTATTACATACCACTATCTTGGCTGTGAGTACACTATGTAATGAACACTGTAGTATTGTTTTCTTTGGTGTTTTTGGTATCCTACCTTTCATATTCTACTATATGTTTCTAGAGTGTTGGGATTTTTACTTGTTGTCCTTTGTATGATGAACACCAAATGAAGAGCATCTTTGATGGGTGGATGGATGTACATATAAACAAACAAAGATATATATGGCTTCAAATTCTTGTATAAAATTCACAAATATAATCTGCCTACAAGAAATATTGCTGAGCTCCAACTAACATTTTATTTATTTAGGTAAAAACCAGTAACAATGATCTTCTATACAACAAAGTTACTTAAGAGATTACTTAAGAGTTACCCTTATTAATTATATTAAATCCCACTAGCACATTAACAATAAAGAAACACTGTATTCTTTTCCTTACCTTTCTCAATTTACAAAACAAAACCCACCATAAGTTGATGGGCACTTGGATAAAATTAAATTGTTTTCTGAGGGTAAATTAAATAGGAATACATTTAAAAAATAAAATAGCAATTCAAATTAAAGTCTCTTTTCAGGCTTGTTTTTATATTCAACTTCAAATATAAACAAAAGAGCAACATAATGAATTACCATATATCTAAAAACCCACCTTATAATTATCAACTCTTACCAATCTTGTTTCAACTAATCCAGCTTCCCAAACACACACAATCTCAGGCATTTTAAAATTTTATCCATAAATACTTAAGTACTACAAATAAAAAGAAACCAACACTATTTTTAAATACCACAATACCAGTATCATATCTTTAAAATAACACTTACTCCTGAATTTTAATATGAAATCATTTTAATATGAAATTAAACATTAACTCACACGATTTCATTTCCTGGACTGACTGAATAGGAATCCAAATAAGGTTCACATACTGCCCTTGAATTATATTTTTTTAAGTCTCTTTCATCTTATTTATTTAAATTCCAGTTACTTAACATACAGCATGATATTAGTTTCAAGTGTACAATAGAGATTCAACACTTCCAAACATCACCAGGTACTCATCACAACAAGTGCAACTCCTTAAATCCCCATCACCTATTTAACCGATCCCCACACCCACCCCACTTATGGTAACCATCAGTTTGTTCTCTGTTAAAATTCTGTTTCTTGGTTTGCCTTTTATCCTTTGCTCATTTATTTCCTTAAATTCCACATATGAGTGAAATCATATGGTATTTGTTTTTCTCTAAGTCTCCTTTATTAATTTGACAGTTCCCTTTTCCTCTTTGTTTTCTCTTGCAATTTATTTTGTGGAAGAAATTAGGTAGTTTTTTCTGCTTTTTCAGATTTCACTTACTGTAACCCTGTGGTATTAACATATTTTTCTGGCCCTTATAGTTCTTGTAAATTCTTGGATCAAGAGACTCAGATTAAAATTCAGCTTTTCTTAGCAAGACTATTTTTTCAGTTGTTGTGGACTTCTATCAGAAGAAACTTAAGTTTGGTTGTCTCTTTTTGAGCGAGGTTAAGGTTAAGTTATGGCATTTTCAGCCTTATCTGTTCATTGCAGTTCCCTATAAGCTCTCTATCTAATGTTTTTAGCAGCCATTGATCATGATGGCTTTATCACCTATTTATTTAGAGGCAGTAAAATGGTGCTGTATCTTGCTTTATTTACCCATTATATAATTTCTTCATTAACAGGTGGAAAACTTTTATAATGAGAAACTTTCATATTTGTTAACCTTAAGGTACAGTTCATACATGAAAGCCATTTTCATTTCTTTTCCTTATTTGTCAGTTTTGAAAGTTAAATGCATCCTTTCAAAGTCGGCCAATAATTTTTATGACTCATGAACTCATGGATTTGAATTATGTGATGAATTTTAATCCACTGTATCATTGTTGATTTTCAAATTGTCCCATCTTTAGCCAACAGGAAACCCTTTATTAGTTCCTGAGTCCTTTTGACAAGAACTCAAGCAGTCTTTGATAGCTTCCTCACTTTCTGGTCTGACAAGAAGAACCAGGCTCATCTTGTATATTTCTTGTTTCAGAATGTAACTCAGACATTTCATCAAAAAGCCCTGCTTCTGTTTAGATCAGAATTTAAATTACAATCTGAGTACTTAAGTGAGCCTCTAAGTACAGGATTGGTCGCTGTTTTTAATTTTGTTTTTAGGAGCACCTGGGTGGCCCAGTCGGTTAAGTGTCTGCCTTCAGCTCACGTCATAATCCCAGGGTCCTGGGATAGAGTCCCACATCAGACTCCTTGCTCAGCGGGGAGCCTGCTTCTCCCTCTGCCTGCCACTCACCCTCTTGTGCACACACGCGCACTCTCTCTGACAAATAAAGAGTATCTTAAAAAAAAAAAAAAAGACTTTTTAATGGAATGACCTAGGATAAATACTTTTAGAGACAATACATTAAGAATTTATACTAGCATTTCCAATTTAAATTTGCAGGGTTTTTATTTCTATTTTATAGTATCACTTGGGTTGAGTTTTTTGGTTCCAAATGACATTAACAAAATTACTGCCTATCTTAGATTATATGTAATAGTTCCAAAATAATACCTATATTATTAACAATATGATTACTAAATGTCAAGATTTCTTTACAATTCTTTTTGTCCTTCAGGAATACTACTAGAAGCAAATTAGTTTTAAAGTCAACTGAAATAATTTATTTCTATATAGCCACCAACTTGGTTTCCTCACGGTCATTTGCTTTTTTTTCATTTTAGAGACTGCTTTTTATTCATCTCAATTTAATCTTGTTTTATTATTTACTTGGGTTCAACGTGAGTTTATAGAAGTTAGTCAAAATCCACTACGCATCCTTATCTCCTCTACATTATGTCCTCTCTCCCCTATACTTTTTTTAAAGTTTTAAATTTATTTTCCCTTTTTTCAATATAAGCAAATTATGAGTAAGAATATACGTTTATATCTCCTCTTTCATAATCATTAACATATTTACACTATTACATATTTTATATATATATAGTATTCGGGAGATCATTCCCACAGCAGTAGATATGTTCCCCCTTCCTTTATGCAACTGCACATACTCCATTTTGTAGATACATCACAGTTTCAACTTGTCCCTCAATGATGAACATGCTTTGCTTCCATTCCTGTGATACCACAGTGATACTAAAAGATGGCCTTTGCATATATCTTTTTGTATTTATGGCAGCGTATCTTCTGATTTGCTAATTATCAACTAATGTAAAAATAGCCGCTTTGAAGTGTTAAATTTATAATCACATAGCGCCCAGATCCTGATAGCTATGTACTATTCCACACTTACATGAACTGAGAGTCCTTTCAGAAATGGCAGATTCTAGGGGTATCTGGGTGGTTCAGTCAGTTAGGCATCTACCTTCAGCTCAGGGAATGATCCCAGAGTCCTAGGATGGAGCTCCACATCAAGCTCCCTGCTTAGCGGGGAGCCTGCTTCTCCCTCTCTCTCAAATAAATAAATAAAATCTTAAAAAAAAAAAAAAAAGAAATGGAAGATTCTAGGAACAGGAAAATAAAAGATGAACCTAAACTATCTTGCTATGCCAAAAAGCAAAATACTTGGAAAGGAAGGAAGGAAAAGTAAAAATGAGGGCATGTCAAAAGAACAGGAGAAAAAAACCACAACAACACAGGAGCCAACCTGAGGAAGCTTTCATTGGCCACATCTGACCTGAGCATCAAAACAGACCATAAGAAGGTTATTATCCAGTAAATAAAACAGGAATCCTTGAGTCCATGCTGATGATAAGCAGGTAGGTAGGTAGACAGGCAGAAAGACAGAGGAGGGCTCTGATAGGGCTCTGAATGCCAAATAATTAATGTGACCAGGAGAGTAGTGTTAGAAAATTACCATTTTGCAATCATTATAGAAAATACTGATTTGGGCAAGAATCATCAAGACATGCTAAATCTAAGAAGAGTCTGATGAGTAGAAATTTGCAGTCCCAAGGTAACTTCTCAGAAATTGCTTTTTAGTGTAACAGATAAATCTGAAACTAGTTGAAAAACCAGATACCACCACCTTGTCCTGATGATCACAACATCATCATTGGGACAGGAAGACAACATGAGCCTCCAGATATACCTTTGAGAAAGATCTATCACCACTTACACAGTACTCCAGCCAGAGGTGCATATGGTAGGCAATGCATAACTTAGATCTAATCATAAGTGAACATAAGACAAGCCCAAACTGAGAAATATATTCTGTAAAATAACTAGCCTATCATCTTCAAAATGCTAATGTCATAAAAACAAAGAGGAAGTGTTCCAGATTAAAGAAGATTAAAGAGACAGGACAGCCAAATGCAGTATGTGATTTTAGACTGGACCCTGTACTGAAAAATGATTAGGACGATTGGCTAAACTGGAATAATGACTAAAGATTAAAGTATTATATCAATGTAAATTTTCCTGAATTTAATAACTATACATGGCTTCTGTAAAGGAGTACCTTTGTTCTTAGAAAATATATACTGAAGTATCAATGCCTAAAGGGGCATCATTTTTGTAACATGCTCTTAAAAAACTCAGGAAAAATAAATATGTATTACAAATGTATCATGTATATAGATAATATACGTATAGAGGCAAAAAGTTAAAAATTAGTGAATCTGGGCAAAAGATATACAAAGAATTTCTTGGTACTATTTTTGCAACTTTTCTGTACTCTTCACTAGTACTCCTCCTCTATTCATCCTTCACATCTCCAATTGAGTTTTTCTAGATCTCCACAGGTTACATAAGATACCTAGCAGGGTGCATGGCACTTATTAGTACATGTTTTAACATAAGCTAGTTGTATTATAGGAGTGTTATTACTTAAATCTGTCTCTACCCTCTAGAACTCTGACTCTAAAAACATGTGAATTAATAAACAGTTAAAACTACCACCTCTCTGTTTTTTATTAAAAAATATCATTAAGCCTACATCTTCCACAATTTTCTTGTTCTTTCCTCCTGGTTTCTTTACCTCCAATCTTCTTCTTTTGTTTTTTTTTCTTTCTCTAAGTCACCTAATTTAAAATTGTTATGGGGAAAATAATTTTGAAGAATCAGAATATCTAGAACACTAAATACTAGGTCCATTCCCTACATGGTCACAATTATCTATATCCAAGTAGCACTGGTTCCTTACAATGATGCATATAATCACCAAATCTCTGTATGATCTTCACTAGTCACCTCCCCCAAACAAGTATCTTATACCCAGACAGCTTCATTCATTTATGTTATCTGCTTGGTTCTTATGGCCCTTTCTCTCATTTTACTCTAGACAGAATTTAATAGCTCTTCATAGATTTCAAAATATCTTCATAACTATATTCTAATTTATCTTTACAACAACAAAAAGTGTCCTTGAAAGCACACATAGGAAGTTTTTCTAGATTCTTTCCAGAGGAGGCAAGCCTTCTGGGGTCCCAACTTTAAGGAGACTTAATTCCCTAGTCAAATACTTAATTTCAATTCCAACCTCAGCCTCCTGTTCAGAGACCCTGTATCCCTCCAAATATCCCCTGTACTGCCATGTTTGCTCGGAGCTTGCTTACTGCTGACTTCAAGGTCCCTTTTGTTTCTGGCACATGAAGGTCTTCTCTGCAGTTTAGCAGTACACTTACTTTTTGCCCATTTTCCCAATCTTTTTTAGGATTTTCAAGTGTTTGTGGGTAGGAAGTACTTTACTTTAGGAGAGTCTATGTTAGCTCAGCCTCGCATATGACAGAATAGCAACACTTCCTTGTTCTGCACTCAACTCTCCACTCAAATCAATCCTTTAAAGAAAACACCAAGACCTATAACGGGTAGATGAGAAAATATTCTCAAGTGAATAAACAAAGATTCTTCTATATTACAAGAAAAAAAATGTTCAAGTATTTTTTGGTTTATCACAGAAATTGGAAACTATGTCTGCAACAGCACATAAAGGAAGAATGAATAAGATAGTGAATGATCTTCCAAGAAAATGGTAACAATGAGCAGCTGCTTTCCTTACCATCAGATCAGCAAAAGAAGAAACTGGCCCTGATAAAGGGATGGAATAGACTGAAAAAGCCAAGAAAGTGTTATTGGAATGGGGGGGGAGGAGAAAGAAAGTGTTACTGGAGTGGGTGTGGAAGTACCAAGGAGCAATAAAAAGAACCTCTCAAAACAATAGCAGTAAAGAAGAAAAAAAGACTGTGTCTTCAAACATTATATATAAATTAGACTGCCTGTATCAAAGGTTTACATCAATGATTTCTCATTTTAAGTCCATTAAATAATGTATTCATTTATTTTCTTCTTTTGTCCCTAGGACGTCAAGATTTTCTTTCTGGTATATACCATTTCCCTACTTTATCATTTTCAAAATTTTTTAAACTGGTAGTAGTATTTAAATATAGTAGACTCTGAGAAGGTACGGAAGGAAGGCTTATAGGATACACTGATAAAAGGTAAAATGATTTTCCACAGAAATATTAACAGAAGGTTGTATGCCTGACAAACACAGTAATACATAAAAAAAGAAATATATTTACTATTCTAAGGAACAAACATATTATACTAAATTCTCACTTCATGCCTTGTTCCCTCCCCTGATTACTATTTAAGAGTCAATACCATTCAAAAGGACTTCTTTAGGGGAATTCTCAAAGAATTCTTGAAAGATACTTATGGGGAAAATTCAGAGCTAACCTGATGAGTGCTCTGAAGTTCAATCAACCCTAACTTATTTTTTCCTAGCTTTCTAGCTCCTTCTTCTCATTGTAATTATATTTATATATGTACACCCATTAGACAAGCCTCAAGTTTCTGCCACGTGGGAATAATAAACATACTTAAGGATTACTGTGAAGATTAAAAGAGATGTAAAGCATACAGTCTGATATACTGTAGGAATTCAACACTGACAGCTATTAGAAATAAAAAAAGGGGGGGGTCTTTTTCCTGAGTTCAAGATCAGAATCATTACTTCAAGGACTACTTTAGCTGTTCTTCGGAATGTCATAACTGTAAATATAAATATGTAAAATGCCTATGAGTTAAACCTACAGATATACTAAAATTTTCAATATAAATTCCTTAATAAAAATAGGGAAGAGGGCGCCTGGGTGGCTCAGTTGGTTAAGCGACTGCCTTCAGCTCAGGTCATGATCCCGGAGTCCTGGGATCGAGTCCCACATCGGGCTCCCGGCTCGGCGGAGAGCCTGCTTCTCCCTCTGACCCTATCCCCTCTCATGCTGTTTCTCTCTCTCTCTCTCTCTCAAGTAAATAAATAAATAAAATCTTTAAAAAATTTAAAAAAATAAAAAATAAAAAAAAGGGAAGACATGATAATTACTAATTGGTGCTATGTGCCAGATCCTGGGTTCTCATTTAATCCTTTCAGTTTCATATAATAAATAAACTGAGGCTCAGAGAAGAATAAGTTACAAAACCAAATACCAATACTAAGATAACCAAAGTGTACAAATTATGAATACATATAAAGAAATGAAAAATTGAGAAAATGAAAGCCATGAATTTCTTAGTATGATAGGAGTGATTTATTTTAAAATAACATTTCTATTTGTGCCATATGTTTATGTTGTCTACTTGCTCCTCCCCACTCACCCAGTATCCATTTTGTTTGCCCTTTAGTAGTATATTAACTGTCCTCCAGGTTTCACTGGTATATGCCCAGCTTTTAGCTACATGTGGCCATGTAAACAGGTTCCAGCCAAAGGGATATGGCTAGAAATTATATGGGATTTTTACATCACAGCCTTAATAAAGTGGCTTGCCTTAAATCCTACCCCTCCCCATTTTCTTCCTGCTGGCTGAAAAATGGCTAGTAGGGCAAGAGAAGCCATGTATTAAGATTAAGTTTAGCAAACCTGTCTCACTAGCCACAGTACCTTAATAACCTCAAGGGGTAGCGCTCACTTATCTGAGAATGAAAAAGAAGTAACTATTTGAGCCCCTGTGTTGTGAGATTTCCAGCATATAGGATACCTTAACTGGTTCTATACTATAATAATGTTTATGCAATAAACATTTTAAAAGAATAAGTTCTGTACATGGATAATGTGAATTCATTGGCTCATCTCTTCAACAAACAAATATTGAGCAAGAATTTCTAGCAGAGACAAAATACCATGGGAAAAAGTAAAACATGAGCATCAAAGATACAAAGATGGACTGATTCCTGATTAAAGAACTAGAGGTGAGGGAAACAGCTTTATGGAGGGAGTGATTTTAGAGATCAGTATTGGTAGTGTTCCCCATACTTTTCACTCTGGAGAATGATTCCTCTCTGAAAGAACAGATAAAACTTTCCACTCTAACATTATTTAAAATTATCACATTCTTCATGTAACCTTCTCCAATTTCTCCAGGCACATCACTGTTCCAACCCACATGTTCACAATATTTTGCTCATATGTTATTAGTAATGCCTTCACAGTATTATAATTATTTGTATACATGTATCTCTTTTTTAAAAGATTTTGTTTATTCATCTGACACAGAAAGAGCACAAGCAGGGGGAGCAGCAGGCAGAAGGAGAGGGAGAAGCAGACTCCCCGCTGAGCAGGGAGCCAGATGTGGGGCCTGAGCCGAAGGCAGAGGCTTAACCAAGTAAGCCACCCAGGTGCCCCCATGTATCTCTCTTCTAACTACATCCTGGAATTCAATATGTCAGGCACTTCATTTTAGTTGTTTTTATAAGCCATTATTCACTTCAACAGGACTAGAGAAACAATATGGAAATTTTTTTTTTAAGATTTTATTTATTTGCGAGCGAGACAATGAGAGACAGAGAGCATGAGAGGGAGGAGGGTCAGAGGGAGAAGGAGACTCCCTGCTGAGCAGGGAGCCTGATGTGGGACTCGATCCTGGGACTCCGGGATCATGACCTGAGCCGAAGGCAGTTGCTTAACCAACTGAGCCACCCAGGCGCCCCACAATATGGAAATTTGTAGGTATTGAGAAAATACTTAAAACTAAAAAAATGAATTAGTGGCCAAAGGCACTGGCTTTCAAACTTTTTGGACTATGACATATAATACATTTCATATCATGATGCAGTATACACATGCACGCGCATGCACACATAGGCATAAAAATTTGATGAACTAGTACTGTACAAAAGGGACACTGTATTTTCTCTTCTAGCTTACACTATTCTCTTTCAGTAAAAAAAAAAAAAAAAAAAAAAAAACTGATCCTAATACTTTAACATACTGCAACTTACTATTTAAAATGTATTACCCTAGAGTAGTCATTTAAAAAATGAGAAGAGTTCAGCTAGATGATAACTAAGATCGGACTACCTTTAAATTCTATAAAATTACATTGTATTAAAATCTGTTGGGGTGCCTGGGTGGCTCAGTCGGTTAACTGTCTGCCTTTGGCTCAGGTTATGATCCCAAGTTCCTGGGATGGAGCCCCATGTTGGGCTCCTTGCTCACCAAGAAGTCTGCTTCTCCCTCTGCCTATTGCTCCCCCCCCCACTCGTGCGCTCTCTCTCAAATATATCTCTAAAAAATATTTTAAAATCTGTTATCCGCCTTATCTTTTATTATAAGCCATCAAAAAAACATCAAAGGTTTGAGAAAATCTGGAATGTATCTATCCATCTGTATGGTTCTGAAAACCAACTAATGCCACTGCTATGTGAGGCACAAAATAGGAACCCAACAGTTCCTTTTAGCATTCTAAGTTACCAATCCAAATCAAAATGCTACTATAAACTCAAAGTACAGTATGCTTCTACCACCTTAAAGCCTCCAACTGTCTAAATGAGAATAAAACTGCTAGAAATAGATGCTAGAAAGAGTCACATTTAGCATGACTAATTTTAAAGATGACTGTTTGGGTTTAGACATGTTGAATATGAGGTAGAAAGTAAACTCAAGTTTCTCTAGTAAACATTCAGAGAATCAGATGAGAAATAAAGGTTACTATATATACATTTGCAAGTCACTAAACGTTAGTTTCATAAAATACATATAAAATTTGTTATAATATTAATAATACAAATCTCTAATTTTGTAATTTTGGGTTATTTTTAGATGGGGAGGAGAGAGGAGAGGGAGAGAGAAAAGGAGAGAGAAAGAGAGATGGGGAGAGGGGCAAAGGGAGAGGGAGAGAGAGAATCTTAAGCAGGCACCGCGCCCAGCGAGGAGCCCAACACTGGGCTCGATCTCACAATCCTGAGAGCATGGCCTGAGCCGAAATCCAGAGTCAAGACGTTTAACTGTCTGAGCCACCCAGGTGCTCCTCTATTTCTGTAATTTGTAATTGTAACAAGTAGACAAAGCTTAACCGGTAACATTTGTTTTCCCCATTAGTATTATCTATCATGCAGAAGTCTAACCTATGTAGAAATTGTTTCAGGGACACCTGGGTGGCTCAGTCAGTCAAGCATCTGCCTTCCACCCAGGTCATGATCCCAGGGTCCTTGGATCGAGTCCCGCATCAGGCTCCTTGCTCAGCAGAGAGCCTGCTTCTCCCTCTGCCGGATCTACCTGCAGCTCCCCCTGCTTGTGCTCACTTGCTCGCTCTCTCTGACAAATAAATAAATAAAAATCTTAAAAAAAAAAAAATTGTATTTCAAAATAATCTTCAAAATAACTGAGTGGGTGGATTTAGAGATTAAACTAGATTGGCCATGAGATAAAATGTGAAGCTAGATGATGTCTACATGAGGGTTCATTTTACTACTGTCACTACTTACGCATATGCTTGAAATTATCATCCACAACTTTTAAGTTAACACTAATAATAAATGTCTATATTTAAAAGCTCAATTTTAAAGATATTATCCATTTGATTAATTTGTTTTAAAAAAGATTTTTGGAGTATGTATATGCTTTTTATTATTTTAATGGATACTGTTGCAAAACAACTAAGTTCCCAGCACTATATGCTTTACTTTCTAATAAAGTTATTTGTAATTTGGTATTTCATCAGTCTGCAGATACACATAGGAGGTGCTGCACATAACCACCACCTCCAATTACCGTGAGCAGTTCGATTAAAAAAAAAAAAAAAGAGGTGAAATCATCAATGTAGTATAATATGACTGAGATAAGTTACTGAACATTAGGTCAATCCTTTGGTATAAAATACAGGCTAAAACTGGAATAAAGAGATTATTTACATTTTTCGTACTCATATACAACTGTAATTCTTTTCTTGTAAAATTTCCTTTCAGGGGTTCCTGGGTGGCTCAGTCATTAAGCGTCTGCCTTCAGCTGGGGTCATGATCCCAGGGTGCTGGGATCCCTCGAGCTCCCTGCTCGGCGGGAAGCCTGCTTCTCCCTCTCCCACTTCCCCGGCTTGTGTTCCTGCTCTTACTATCTCTCTCTCTGTCAAATAAATAAATAGAATCTTTAAAAAAAAAACTTTCTTTTAGATCAAACATCCTCCTTTTATAAATGCAAGATTTACTCAGTGAGAAATGGGAATACTGTAGTAGTTGCATCAAATGGCAATAATCATACTACAATCTACTTCAAGCACAAAAACAATATTCTCCTTTCAAGGAATTTAGACTGTAACTCCACTCTTGTCCAATGGCCCCATTGCTTCACATTAACAGCTCTTCAGCACAGTATTTACTGCCATCTAACATCATTTTCCTGAGTATAAAAGTTAATCTGCTTTTTGCTTAAGCCTGTCAAAATACCTCACCATCATAAAAGCCACATTATCAGAACTTTTAACATGTAGAAAATCTAAGATCACCAGGGTTTTACACATTTCTTTTAAAAACAACAACAAACCTCATTCTGACACTGGGCTTGATAGAGAAACTATTTGCCATATGATCAAACTTCTCTGTCTCCCACCTTTGAACGGCTGCACGCTATTACCTCTTTGTATTAACTATAACCACTTGATACTACAAATACTTAAATTCAGTTTCTTCACTATAAGCCTCATAGGAGAATCTCCAATTTTAATATCTCATACAACCTACCACAAAGTAGTTGCTCAATTATCTAAATTAAGTATCTGAAGACAGAGACCTGTACTTCTGAAAGCAGCAATGAGAGTTGTGAAATAGATAACATGAATGGTTCCTCATTAAGAGCTGCCACTATTTTTGTGCTGTATAGACAATGGCTGCCAGAAGCCAGAACTGTTTAGGCGAACTTACCATGTCTCTGTACTTTATTCTCAATGATAACTTAGATATCAATCTATCCACAGCAAAGAACTCTCAAATGCAGTTTAACATTTACTTAAAGTTGACTTTTGACTAAGCAGTCACCTCATATCACAATGACAGATAAGATACCCTTAACTATAAACAGCAATTTTCTCAGCCATTCATACGTAAGAACTTGAATCTGGTACAATAAATTTCTAGAGTATCTCTTTAAACCAGTGGTTCTGACCAGTCCATTTATATGAGTATTATTCTCTCAACACATATTGCATTTATTCAGGTATCCTTCCCTTTTTAAACTCCTTCCTTCACTTGGGACTAAACCATACAATAATTTCAGCATAACACTGAATAAACATCAGACTAAAGAACTGCAAAGCCAGCATCTCCACCACATTCTTTATTAGGGAACTTGCACTTCTTTATTGGGGGCCTATGACTCTGTAAAAACCTTCCTCTCCATCCCACTTCTGAATATATACTATTTGTTCTTCCTTTCTTTCCAAACTAAATCATTTCTTACCATTAAGGTTACAAAAATTAAAGAGCTCCATGAAAACTTTCGATATAGCCCATTACATTACTCCAGTACTTTGCCCAATTCCATTTTCTTTCACCTCATTTGTTTACCTACATGGTTCCATGAATTTGAGTATACTTACTTAACCTGATGGGTGTGTCAAAAACTAGCTATTGCTCTAAATCATAATAATCTTTCTTCATTAACATGGCAAGATATTGAATAATTCCAGGTGAACAGCTTCTCCTATATGCATATGAATGTAATATGCATACAAATCTCCTGGGAATCTTGTTAAAATGAAAATTCTGATTCGGCAGATCTGGGACAAAGACGGGAAATTTTAAGGTGAAGGAATCATTCTGCACAGTAATGCAATAGAGGATAAATGATTCTGTGCATTTGTCAAAACACATGAAACTGTACATCACAGAGAAAATATAATACATGCAACTTTAAAAGATCAACCTGTGACTGAGGAACACAGAATGAAATGCAAACTGTGCCAAATGAATCTAACTTTATTACAAATTTATGACAACCACACTGAAGAGGGTGCGAGGAAGAAGCTAAATTTAGTAACTTTAGAAAACAGTGTTTTGACTAGAATCTGTAAGGCTAAATATAATACGAACTGTATACTGTACATAAACATTGTATTCTAGTTGATAAATTTGTTTCTTTTGGGAGTTTGACCTAAAAATTCTAAAACTCCTTTACCTGTATCTGACCTTGAAGTGCATGATGGGATGGTGGATGGTATGAGCCAAGTTTCTCTCTGAAGGAGATTGAAGTTATAAAGGAGCAAGAGAGGAAAATTAGGATGAATCCTGTAGTACAGAATTAGACATCAATACGAACTCATGTCTACCTTAATATGCATACTAATAGATACCCAAACTAGAGATATGTAGATATACTTGGTTTAGTATATATGCATATTCTACCTAGCTCTGTCCGCTTTTTCCACTGCGAGGACCTAGAAGCAGTGATACCTGGGTAGCAACAAGCATACCCAGCACCCAAACCTTGGTTTCTAATACCCTTTTTTCCAATAAAAGGATCCAGAGCTCTTTGGAGAAATGGCTGATTCTAGGGCAAAAAGATAGAGGAGTACGTAAAAAGGATACAGAGGCCAACTTGAAAGATAGCACTTGATGGGCAAGGCTAAAACAATTTGAGCAACAAAATAAATAACTTACTGGATTATAACCCAAAGTATAAAATTCATATACGTAAGTCCAGGCTTATATAAATGAATGATTGAATAAATGGAGGAGAAAAGACTTCTTTACAGAGGAATTCCACTTAATATATGTAGGTACTCTCTCCTAGCAGGAGACAGAACTTAATTCCAACCTTCCCCCCAACCATTTGCAAGAGGGATAGACATAGTGACTTGCTTCCAAAGAATACAGTATGAGAAGAAAAAAGCAGTAACTTAAAATGGCTAAGTGATGAAGGTTAGTATCAGTAATATCATGTGGATATTACCCTTTCCATTTATGTGACTAGAAGAGCACTTCATCTCTGTCATATTCTTTCCAAAAACTGATAACCCCAGTTTATCTTAAACATCAGATAAATCCCAGCTGGGGGATATTCTATAGGCTACCTGGCCAGCGCTTCAAGACCTAAGGAAACCAAGCGAAGACAGAAACTTTCACGGACCAGAGGATACTGCAGAGAGCTGACAACTAAATGCAACTAAATGCAACATGGAACCCTAGATTGAACCCTGGAACAGAAGTGGCATTAATAGAAAAACCAATGAAATCCAAGTAAAGTGTGGAATTCAGTTAGTAGTTTCCCCTTCTGGAGAGTAGGAATCATAATACTGCATACATCACAGGAGTTTTATGAGGATAAACTATGATAAATTCATGTAATACTCTGTACACTCTGTATACCATGTCTGGTTCAGTCAGAGTAAGAGCTCTGCATGCCACATTATCATCATTTCAAGAGAAATGAAATGTACTCAATCTCTTGCTGGCATGGGCCATGACACCACCCTTTGGGGGTTCCCAGAAAAAAAAAATAACAGTATCAGTAACAACAACAACAAAAAAAGCGGCAAGGTGCTGAATGACTCCAGGCAAACAGCTCCCTCTGTGTGTGTGTGTGTGTGTGTAGATATATATACACACACGCACAGGAATTTAACATGAACACAAATCACTTGGAAATCTTGTTAAAATCAAGATTTTAATTCAGAGGGATTGAGGTGGGGCCCAAGGCTGTACATTTCCAACAAGCTCCAAGAACCACAACTGCAGCTTTAACTTTTCTACTTATACATTTTTTAAAATTTTCTGTAAGAAAGATAAAGTTTTTTCTATTTATTCTTTATCTCTTCCCTGCAAAGAAATACTCTTTATTTTTAAACATAGAACCATACCAGATGTAACCAGTCACCAAGATCTTAAATAAATAACTACTTAAGCAGTATAAAAAAGGGGCAATTACCCATTAACATTTGCATCCACATTATCTCATGCCTATGTAGATAAAAGTAATGTATTTGAAAGTCAAATCATATACAATTCTCTTATCCTTACCAGTTGAAAGTCTAAATACTCTACAGTAATCTAGATTAATCACAATCCTAGGAAATACTATGAAAATTTTAATTCAGTAAATTGCATTTGGAGAGAGAGTAACCTATTACTAAAGCTCCTGCTTAACAGTTTATTCAATTTTCAAAATGTTAAGAAATGGTACTTAATCTCAGATCATCTAGGATCGTGTATAGGATATTTGAGAAAAGAAAAAACTAATAGGAATAAATGAAAAAAGTACATATAGAGCTGAAAAACAGGGATTAACAGAAAATGGCGTAAAAGAGCCATACTTCCCGCAAATAATGACATCATGGAAAAATTTAAACCAGTTTCCTTAACTCAATGATTTCTAGCTATTCTGACTTTATGATTTCATGTTTTCCTGCCTTTCTTAAAATGTTTCTTAGCACAAACGTTTGAAATTTAAGAATGAATTGACTTTAAAACTCTGAGATAACTGCAAAGTAAGCTTAGAAAATACCATTTTAACTGGTATTGCCTTTAAAAATTATTCAAATTTACTTAGTGAAAAAAAATGATTTGGATGACAACAAATCTTTCTGGTATGTGTTGTGTACATAAACACAAAATTGCCAAAATTGGTGTACCATAGTAGTTTTCAACAAGACATTAACAAATAAATATATGGTAAAGAAACATGGACTGTGTTCAAATTAACTTTGACTTGGTATTCCTTAAATTTAACAGGTCCTTTAGACTAGACTTCTCAAAGCCTTTTAAAGATGCTGAATTTCTATAAAAGGATATTTTCATTTAGAACATTTCCACTGATCATATTTCCTACTCATTACTTACACGAAACATTTTAAAAGTTCAGATCCAAAGATTTTTGAAGTATATAACATTAACAAAAATATTCTCTATAAACCAAGGAAATTTGTGTGACACAGAGTTCTTCTAAATAAATATAAAATTTACACACATATATATTTAAAACATATATTAAATATATTAAATCAAGCATTGTTAACGCTATGAAAAGCAATAATGAAACAAAAGAATTCTAAGAATCAGGTTAATAAAGCTCAACTGCCAGCCACATACTAACTATAAATGGTTAAGACCATTGTAGCACATCACAAACAATTTCCCTCACTCTAAAAATTTTTCAAGAGCATCATATGTAGATACTAATTAAAGTGACTCAAATAAATTATCAAATTTACGTGTACAATTTTAGATTAAAAATTTAATCTGCAGGCAAGGAGAGAAATTGTTCTGAACATTAAGCATGTACTAATCACCCAAAAATTAGCAAATGTGACTATGTATTTCTGGTCTTCATCCACAAATCTATTCCTGGATTAAATCATCATTCAAGAGAACTTTAAAATAAAAAGTCTAACCAGGATTTGGAAAACTTGATGTTTTTGTTTTTTCTCAAATCCACAGCCGGGAATCAGTATTTTAAAATCTTCCAAAAGCATCTTTAGAAAGCTTAACTTCAGTTATATAATAAACTTTGTGCTGAGTTTAAACTGATGTGCAGGTGCATCCTGACCCACATTTCTTAGTAAATAAGTTTCAAAATTGTCAGTTATAGCATAACTAAAGAGACATCTTCCTGTGTATTCTTCCTCCTTTCACTCAATGGTCATAGACAACTTTCCACATGGAAAGAATCAAAGAACATTTTTTAGTATAAAATTATACTAATTATACCAACCAAAAATATCAAATGACTTCTTACTTGATTTTATTTCATTTCATAATGGAATTTCCACAAAGGAAGAAAATCTAAAAGAAAAATCCATTTAAAAATTCTACCCAATAAAAATCAAGTTTTACTTTAAAAACTATTTATATTATCAATTTTAAAAGCAGAGCATATCTCTCCTCTCTTCACTCTATATTAATATTCATAGTTACTAGAAGTGGGTTTTTTTGGCAAGAAAATCCCCCTACCTATAAGTTCATGTCCTTAAGCACAATCTCCTTTCTCTGTACTGCCTTGGTATGAAAGCTTTTTGGGGGGGCGGGGTGCTGGGGAGAATGGTGGCTGAGGGTTGGTAACAATAACAGTAGAGAGCAAAGGAAAAGGACAGCGTAACAGCAGTAAGGAAGAAAATGAAAGCAGATGAGAAGCAGGTCTCCCTCCTGATAAACACCAAGGCAGTTGCAAGAACAAGATAACTTGACAACCACACTTCTCAGAAGCATGTAAAACCTGTATAGTTGAAATAATAACTCACAATAATTAGGGAATATGATTTGCAATTATTTCATAAATATGCACTGTAAAAGATTTCTTTAAGTAAATCTGATTTCACAGGGTTTAACTTTTTTCACTTATACTACCAAATCTATCTTATTACTCCCCTTTAGATACGGCAGCAAAATACATAAAACATCATTGGAACAAGTAAGGGCTCAGAATGTAACAGCACATAACCTCTCTGAACACTCAACTAGAGGATTTACTCTCAAGAGTCTTATTTCCTATTTTGTGAGTAATTTAGTTCCTGTGTTTCCTCTAGATATTTCTACCTATTAACCATTTCATTGTTCACTAACAAAAGAATGTGAACAATGTGACTCTTCTAATCACTTACTATAGTCAATGTACCTGTAGAGATTTGAATCAAATATGAGATTCAAAACTCCTCCAATTTAGCCTCTCAACTCTGTTGATTCTTGAACTCTATTGTCTGAAACCTTATTATACTTTGTAAATTAAGTGGTGGGATGAAACTTCAAAACCATTCAGTTCAATTTTTTTTTTAAAGTTGAGACGATCATTCAAAGAACTAGTTAAAGAAGAGTGTCAACTCAGGTTTTGTAATGTTTAGACCAATACCTGTTCAACTAAATAATGCTGCTTTCCATAACTGCTCCTTTCTGTGTTCTTGTTATCCAAACAGTCTGCCTGTGAAAGCTGATAAAGTACACCTAGCATGACCAGAAAATACCAAGTTTCAAGTCAAATACTTATAACACTGCTTCCTTCTCTATCCAACATTTTTTCTGAAACGCTCCCAACTGCCAAAACTTTCCTGTTTCTTGTCCATCACATTTCTCTACCACTGTAATTAATGTTCCAGTTATGTAGTATCCTATGGTACATAAAACATGATGCTAATTATAATAAGCAAATAGTGAGTGCTTATTATATCAGGAACTATTTTAAGCCCTTTCCACATAACACCTCACTATTCCCAACTTTAAATAAGATAAATAACACTGTAATTCATGTTCTATAAGTGAAAAAGACAAAACCTCAGAGGTAAAGTAATTTGCCCTAATTTACACAACTAATAAAAAGTAGAACTGGAAAAAGTAATCAGTCAGTCTGACTCTGATGCTCACATTCCTGATCTCTACTGATAAGTGTATATATAACGACATGGATTCCATCAATGTGCAGGTAACTCAAAATTTGGGGTTAGAGAAGAATTTAAAGAGTCTTTGTATTTAAAGAGGTTTCTTACACAATAAAACAGCTTAATATGGCTTATTCCCATTAACTCTATCTTCTTTGCAAAGACATGGCCCAAGTAACTCATTCATATATAATTAAAACTGAAATTTAAAAAGAAAATTGGGGGGAAAAAAGGGTTGCAGCAATATTTTAACAAATGTCCAGATCAGCGTTGTCCAAAAGAACTTTTGCAATGACAGAAATGTTTTCTATCTGTGCTACACATCATGGTAGCCATTAATCACACATGGCTTTCAGCGCTCGAAATGCGTCAAGTGTGACTAATTGCATTTTGAATATTTTGTAATTTTAAATAGTTTAAATAACCACATGTGGTTAGTGGCTACTACACTGGACAGGAAAGGGATAAAAGACAAAATGCCAGAAAAAGGTGAGTAAAGAACTCCTTATTGCCTTTATTTGGAGAGTGAACTAACAGTCAAAGCAATTTAAAGGTCTCTTTTTACTTGCTTTAGTTTCAATAATTGACCCAAACAATATAAACCTCCAAAGAGATTTAAGTCACCTAAACTTTCCATATTTAAATTCATCTTTATCTCAATGGAAAAAATTAAACCTGTATTACCAACAAAACTTCATGTATCAGAAACTTTTTATTACTGTTTGGATAACTAAGAGGAAGAATCTGATCTGAAAACTCTGCCACCTACTAAGAAAACTAAAGAGTCATTCAAGTTTTACATTTTCTTCATAATAAATACTTGATAATAAAGTGCTTACCTTGATTCTCCACTACTGTTTCTAACACTTTCTTCATCACTGTGTCCATTCATTGTAAATATCAAGAGGTTTTAAAATAAAATATAAATCTTCCCAGTTTAAAAGATGAATACAAATACGAACTCCTTAAACATCAAAAATTCACAGATGAATTTTCTCCAACATTCACAGGCTTCCTGGGCCCTTTTTGATTCACCTAAAGAAAATATATTGAGAAAGTAAGAAAATTTCCTATCCAGGAAAAGATGAGTTAAGTCTATTTAGAACTCATACAAATCTACCTAGGCCAATTAAATTAGAGATGGTAAGGAAGGGTTAGCGGTCTTTCACTCAAAATACTTAGGCTTCTATTAACTACATTCCTGACTACTTACTAGAATTTAGCACTACTGCTTATTTTTGACAGAAGAAATTAAAATATTTGTGGAGTGATAAAACTTTTAAACTGCAACTGTGTAGCAATACACATATATACGCATTATACAGAAACAGATAAAGCAAAGTGGTAGTATGTAACATATACATATATATAACTCAAGAACAGAAAAAGTCTTATTAGAAACTTGGTCAAACAAATGAAGGGGAAAAAAACATTACCTTTAATCAAGCACTAATTCCTATTACCCAGAACTTCATATAACTGAGTGAGGGAAAGTTTTGAAAATGCTCACATGAGGACAGAATAAAAGTGTATCATACAATTTCAGCGAAAAATGTATAGGTCAAAACAAATGTACTCTTTCGCAGGTAAACCGAGAGTGGAGTGATAAAATTTAAATAGTATTTATCCAGTTCGGACTTGCAGAGGTTCCATTAAAAAAAAAAAAAAAAGGTAATAGAATATACAGTAGGATTAATTAAGACATGGGCTTGGGGTAGAAATCATGAGCCAAGACACAGCATTTCCACCCTTCAAGATTTCAGCCCAACACTGGAGAGTCACCTACAAGCCATCCACGAATAAACAAAGGAGATCTCTGGCAGGGGAGGGAGAGGAAGAAGCGGGGGAAGGAGACGTCAGATCCTTCCCCAGCCAGAAAGTACCGAGACAGGCGACTGAGAGCAGAGCTGTCCGCCGACCTCAGCAAAGAGAATTTACTCCTACGATTATTTCCACTCCACAAAAAAGAGGGGGGAAATACGCTGTTGCCAACCCAATCATAGTAAACTCTGCATCTTGATCGGTTATTTTAATTCTCGAGACTACAGTCCAGTAGACTCTTTCCAAGAAATGGTCATCCAAAAAGTAACTATTCCACGCAACATTTAGTCTCAACGTTAAATATTAATTCCAACTAATCAAAGAGCTTTACTATTAAACAATGATGTCTTAAAAATCCAGGTACTCTAACAAACTGCCTCTCTTGCCCAAAGTCTCTCTTTACCGAGAAAGTTCACAACTCTCTTCGTTCTTTCCTTTTCACTCCTTTTCGCCCCTCAAAATGGCTTTCTCCGTACACTGTAACTTCCTTTTCCAAGTCCTCTTTCTGAAAACCTTCTCACAACCGTAAATTCTGAAGCTCCAGGCGCACGCAGCTCTCTCCTGCCTTTCACGCGTCTTAACAATGACTCTTCCCTAAGTCGCTATACCTCTTTGAATCTTCCTTTTCTGCGCCCGTCTTTTAACAGTTGCTTCGCTCCTGCTAAGTTTTCAAAGCGGTACTCGAAAGGAGGTTGGAAACCTTCCTCCTCCCTCATCCATACTTTGCAGCTTGGCTCCAATCAGCCTCCCAACCAGACGCTCACCATCCCCCCCTCCAACCCCGTCCCTCTCCGGGCCTTCATCCCGGTCCCCGGGTCTCTCTTCCCGCCTCAAACTTCCCGCAGACCCGCCCCGCGCCCTCCCGGGCTCGCCCGGGCCGCCGCCCCCTCCCCCTCCCCGCCGCTCCCCACGTGCTGGGAGTCCGGGTCGCGGCGGGACCAAAGCACCCGGCAAGTGCTCGCCGCTCTCCCCTCACCGCTCTCCCCTCGCGGCCCCGCCAGCCCCAAGCCGAGGAGGCCCGGGCTCGACTGCCCAGCTGCCCGCCCGTCCGGCGCGAGGATGCGCTCCTCGGCGCCGGCCTGCGCTCGCCACTCACACGCCCCCTGTGCACCGAGCCCGTCAGCCCCTGCCGGCCTTCACAGAGACGTCCCGGCCTTCGCCCGGCGCTCGGCCGCAGGGCCGCCGCCCGGGCACCGCGCCGCCCCCGCCCTCCGCCTGGCCGGCTCCCGTCCTCCCCGCCACATCCTGACCCGCCCGCCGCCCCCTTTCTTACCGGCGGGCGTGCAGGCTTCGCGGGGCGGAGGGAGCCGACTCGGGTCGGCGGCCTCCCCCGCGCCCGGGCCCGCGGTCTCTGCCGCCGAGTGAGTCCTCGGGCTCCGGGCGCCTCGGGGTAAGCAGGAGTCCGTGAGAAGGAGGGGGAAGGGGAAGGACGCGGAGGGGAAGGGGAAGCCCCGGGCCGCGGCACCAATGCGCGATCCCCTGCGGAGCGGACCCAACAATCAATTCATTATTGAAGCACCAACGGCGAAGGCAGCAAAAGCGAGAAGTAACGAGCCGTCGTCGTCGCCGCGGCCACGCGCGCGCTCCCGCTCCCGCCGCTTATCGGCTCCCGGCAGCCGCCATGACGCCGAGAGAGCGAGCGCAACCGTCTCCGTCGTAGCCGCCGCCGCCACCACCGAGGTCGCCGTCGCCTCCGCCTCCCGCGCGACGTAAGCTCCTCTGCTCACTCCCCTTCCCCACTGGGCGCGAGGCGGGCCGGCGGGCGAACGAGCGCGCGCACGCCGAACACCTCCGGCTGGCGCGCGGGCGGTGGGAGGGGCTACGCTGTGGAGTCGTGGGCTGTAGAAGGAAAGCTATTGGTGCTGAGGAGGGCGAAGAGTGAATGCGCGCACGCGCATGAATGGGAGCGCGCACGCTGGCCGCGCGGAGGCCGCCGGACTCTGGCCACGGCCGTGGGCCGCTGGTCCTTGCTCGGGCGCCCTCTCTTAGTGGCCGGGAATTGAATTCCGGGAAGTGGGAGCTGCAGGCTCGCTCCGTGCGGGTATGGACGCTACTGTCACTCGGAATGATTACGCAAGGACGTCGCGGCGGAGAGACTGAGAAGCTACGGGGGAAGCAGGGGGGTGGGGAAACGCTAAAAACTACGTTGGGGCTCGGAGTGGCGCGGGAGGGCCAAGTTGGATAAGCCGAGGGAGCAGGTCTTGCGTGGAGTCTGGTTGCCCAGGCCTGGAACCATAGCTCCCTCGGCACAGTCTGAGCGCCTGTCCGGAGGGGTGGGGAGGGGGCTGTGCGTCACACCAGGCAGCCTGGGAACCCAACTGTTGGGCAACTGTGGTCACCTCCCGCCGCCTTCTACGCTTAGGCGACCTGTGACACGGGATCTCTCGGGGGTCTCCTGCCCCGAAAGGGCGGGGCTCCTGAGGAGACGGAGAAAAATAGAGACCGAGTTGTTCTCCTGTGATTGATTCATTTGTGGGGAGCCCTTGCCTGGTTCAGTAAAAAGCTTTTACTACCTTTCTAAGTCCCTTCCTGGAGGGCGGGGTGGAGGGTGCGGTGCCGACTCGCAACAGAAAAGCAACTCCGGGACGTTAGTAACTGTGTCGGTTTAACCTGCTGCAATTTAGTTGACGGTTTCTTTCATAACTGTAACTGCGGGCCTAAGTTACAACCCTTTACAAGTGTGGAAGGAAACACCTTTCAAGCACGGTGGTGTCCTGCTTCACTCTTTTGAAAGCATTTTTTAAATCAAAATTCTTTTATACTTTTTTTTTTTTCCCCAATCCATTGGTCAGTCTTGAGGTTAATGATAAAACTCTAATCCTATTCGCCAGTGATTGGATTTGGTGCAAAGGCCCACCTTCCAAGCCCAATGAGTTTGAATGTGGTAGCTGCATTCCCAAAATAATTCTTTTCGTCTGTGGGAAATACTCGTGTTTTAGTCCACTAGCTGTTGAAACAGTTTGGTTTAAAGCCTTCAAAAAGATCTCAAAACATAGTTCCAAATATGTGTTCATTGTATGGAAGGGTATATTCACCTTTGGGAAGTAGGGAAAGGCAAACAAGTACACATGGTCTACTCGAAAAAAAAAATGTTAATCATGAAGTAGTAAAACGTAACACTAGCATAATTTGTAAAATGATCTGTGCTCAGCCATTTTTTAAAAATTTTCTTTTTTCCTAGTTATTAAATAGCTGTAATGCTGGGTTGTGAAGAATAAGGTCGTAATAAATACCCATTTCTGAAGTCCCTAAAAGTAGGAACTAATTGCTAGTTTTTAATGTTATGCTTTGAAAATATGATAAAGGTGCCTTAAGGATAGGGGCTTCCTGTGCCTCAGACTAATTTTTCTATTGGATTACTAGAGTGGTAAGTAAAAGGAAAAAGCTCCAGAAAAACAGTAACCATTGCAGATAAAGAATTTTGTAATCAAGAATGATTTGGATAATAAAGACTTGAATTATATCTGTACTACATTTTATCATTATCTTACAAAAAATTGTATGAATTATATATATGTTTTCTGAAAGCACATCACAAACCTTTTTAAACTATGCCATTTGGATGTGACATACTACACATAAACTCTATAGACACTTTTTTTGCAAAATAAGTCTTAATAAATTTGTAACAAAATACTGAACCTTTGAGATTTATATTTCTGGTAATATCATAATATACTTTATGACTCCACAGAATTTTAGAATTACTGTTGAGAATGTGGAGAAATACAAGCTATTTGTGGAAAATGGGAACAGTCCTGCCAGTTAAGTTTTTTAAAAGTTATTTGATTAATAAGGCAAGAGTATTTTTTTGACCATTTGTTATCTGCACAGTTAAATTTTTAGTTTCACTTTGTTTGGACAAACTGTTGTTATCTCTCTCTATTGGTACTAAAAACAATAGACAGTTGATAATCTCAGCACATGACTAGCAAAAATCCTTGAAAATTAATGTCAACCAGGAAGTCTTTATTATTTCCCATTTGAGAAATTTCATATTCTTTGGGAAGCATATTGTGTTTACAAAATCTAGGACAGCACATTGTGGGACCTTGATTCTGATATGCTCTGCTAGGACTAGTTACTGATGGGTATCCATAGGTGGAGATAGATTGAGAACCACTTACCCAGAATTGTGAGATGTTCAACATAAAGACAAAGATGACTCTTGCTTTTCTCATGAATGTTTTGGATGCCAAGATAGGATTTTAATTCCATAATTATATTCTTGTTGCCTAGAGGATTTGTGTATGAGAAGCTGCTAAAACAATCAGAACAGTATTAAAGTAGCCTAGAATCTAAACCTATGTCATTATCCCCCAGATCCTTCCTAAACAGAGGAATAGCTTTCCAAATATACTTAAAATTTACAAAGTCCTTTATAAATAGAACCCATGAAATTCTAAGTCACCTTATAGTGAATATTTACATTTTCTATTTTTTTAATCATTAAAATTATATGACAGGAGCTGTGGTTCCCAGTGTTGAACAGGGGGCAGGAGTCAGTAACTGAGGAAATTTTTTCCTAACTATGCATGCTGGACACTCCCTTTCCTTTCCTCTTCTGATAAGCAGAATTTTTAGGTTCTAGATAGTGTTTAGAAATTTTTTTCTGGATTTTTCAGATATCCACCAACAGTTCGTTCACCTTGCTTATGGCCATTGTATATGGGGATTTTACTGATAAATTCTTGAATCACAAGTTAAATTTCAAATGGAAAGTTCTTAGAGGTTATACCAAGAGGCAACTATATATATAAAATCTAACCATTGACGTGTATGTAAAGATTCTACCTCCTTTAATTTCAAAGTTAAGTGCACCCACAAGTAAGAAAAGTAAGTTTAGCTAACTAATATCAAATTGGTGCATTAATGCTGTATTATTCCTCTCCTGCAGATCCTTTAGTTGCTGTTCATTTTACCTGGTGTATGCCCTCCTCACCCTTTCTTAATCTCTACTACTTTATATAAGCCCCAATTTCTCTACTCTTTCCCTCTAGCTCACCCTGTGCCTTCCTTCAGACTTGAAATCTAATGAAATCACTCCCCTGCCTTAAATATGTATTTTTAAATATACTACAAATTTGCATAAATAATATTTTAATTAGTCTTTTCACAATCTGACCCCAGCGTTGCCTCCCATCATTCCTAGGAGACACACAACACTCTAGCCACACATTTCTTCAGGTCATTGGAAAGTTACCTTTAATTGTAAATGGATATAGTCCATCTATCTTATGAAGTAGTCTCTTACAGGTTTAAGTAAATCATCAAGGATTGTTGAATGTCCTGATGCAATTGTACAGACACCTTATGAGACATGTCAGGCAGCTCTCCACCTCCCTTTTAGGACATCAAATTGTGTATTCTGTAAGTGCAGCATGTCTTTGTATTGTAATAAAGCATTTGTTTCCATACTACACTGTGAGCCCCTTGAGTGGGACTCTCTGTATCCCCAGTGCACTATTGTTGACATTTATTCGAAAAATTGCATACCAGACTTTTTGCTAGGGTGGGGGTGATTGTGGGGGGATTATAATAGAGCAAAAACAGATACTTTCAAGAGTTAAAGTCTAATAGAGGAAACCATCATACTGCAAAATCATAACTGAGAAAAATGGTATGAAGAATCAATCACATGAGAATTCATAATGGAGAGCCCTAGTCAGAAGAGTCTCCAGGGGTGCCTGGGTGGCTCAGTCGGTTGAGTGTCTGACTCTTGGTTTCAGTTCAGGTCATGATTTTACGGGTCCTAGGATCAAGTCCTCTGTCAGGCTGCATGCTCAGCACGGAGTCTACTTGAGATTCTCTCCCTCCCCCCCTCCCACTCATGTGCTCTCTCACAAGCTCTCTGTCTCTCTAAAATAAATCTTAAAAAAAAAAGGCTCCAAAGGAAGTGACATTATTGGAGAACTGAAGCATTAATATGGAGTAGAAAAGCAAAAGAGAGGTAAAGAGCTTTCCAGGTAAAAGAAATAAGATGGGCAAAAATTCTGGGCCAGAGAGATGGGGTCAACTTACAATCCAGTTTGCCAAGGATAGGCATTTTTTACTTTCAGAGGTACTCTGGTTTGGATTACAAGGAGCATAGTACTGCTGGAGCAGACAGAATTGAGGAAGATGAAGCTGCATAGGAGCCAGGCTCTTCAGGTCCCAAAGCCAGGTAAAGAAGTGGGTTTGGGGCACCTCAGTGGCTCAGTCAGTTAAGCGTCCAACTTTTGATACCAGCTCAGGTCATGGTTTCAGGGTTGTGAGATCAGGTTCCATGCTAGGCATGGAGCCGCTTGGGATTCTCTCTCTCCCTCTGCCCCTCCCCACTCTCCTCTCTAAAAAAATAATAAGTAATAAAAATTGAGTGGGTTCTGGGGTGCCTGGGTGGCTCAGTTGGTTAAGCGACTGCCTTCGGCTCAGGTCATGATCCTGGAGTCCCGGGATCGAGTCCCGCATCAGGCTCCCTGCTCGGCAGGGAGTCTGCTTCTCCCTCTGACCCTCCTCCCTCTCATGCTCTGTCTCAAATAAATAAATAAAATCTTAAAAAAAAAAAAAAATTGAGTGGGTTCTTTTCTTGGAACAAAGGGAAACCTTTGAAGGATTTTAAACTGTGGTAATGAAGGATTTGCAAATTGGAAAATTTAGCCAAAATTAGTGGCATGTCAAAGAAAACAATATTCTTAAGTGAATTAGGCTAAAAGATAAATAACTTGATGGACCAGGGTAGTGTTATGGAAGAGAGAGTAGTTTTGGAAGGAAATGTCCACAGGGTTTGTTGATGCACTTGGATTCAGGATTAGGAGGAGGAGGGAAGCTGTACATACAATGGAATGGAATAGAACTGAATGGTAATAGCATTCATTTCAATGGTAATATATTTGGAGATGGGTAGGTGTGAAGATCATAAATTTGGCACTTACTGAGTTTCTGACACCTTTGAGTCATTTAAGAGTCTGGTATAGAAGTCTGGAGCTGAGAAGGGAGATGGACTGAATAAAAACTGTTAAGTGTGTGGGGAGAAATTAAAGTCTGGAGTATACATGAAATAAATTTGAAAGACAGTCTAGGAGTACACAGTCAAGAACTTGAATTAATTTTTGGCTAGGTGGAAGAAGATGAGCTGGATAAGGAGTTGCAGATGTCAAGTGTGTTGTGGAATGGATAACCCCCTTCATATGGGGTTGAATCCGTATAACAAAGGCATAAGTACTTCAAGGAAGGAGTGGTGAATAGTGTATAACACTATTGAGAATCATGTGAAATAAAGTCAGCATATCCACTGGATTTAGTGACATGATGAACATCTGTTACCTTAGAACTATTTTGTTGGAATAGTAGGGCCAGAAGTCAGATTGGAGTGGAATGTGTTAAATGAATCATTGGGTCTAAAATCATTGACTTTGACTTGGGAGGGAATATGAATTGTTGGGGGAAGGGTTGTGGATTTTTATTTGTTTAGGTGAAAGACTTCAGGTGTTTCAAAAACAATGAGAAACGTCCTTTTGAGAGAGAGGTTGATTAGAGAAGAGTTAGCAATAATTAGCTGAAAGGATTAACGATAGCTGGAAGGATTAACAATCATTCAGAAAAGGAAATACATTAAAAGTCTGATTTAGGAAAAAAAATAATTTTTTCAATCAGGAACTAAACACTAGATACCACTATTTATAGTTATGGGCCCCAGGTGGTCATCGGTATGATTTGAGAGTTTCTGTGAGCTTTCTATTCCCCAAATTTATGTATGCCTCATATTCTACTAATGTTTGAAAAATTGTTGGTAGAAATCTATTTTAAAGCATATACTCCTGGGAAGAGTAATATGTTAAGAAGTTCTCAACTGTGCCAAAATTTAGAATTAAATTTTGGGTAGCTTTGCCATAAAAATGTTCAAGCCCTACCTCAAGAGATTGCATTCCATTGTTTTAAGATGGGTCCTTGGCCTATGCATTCTTTTTTTTTTTTTTTTCCTCAGTGTGATGGTCTTTTTTTTTTATTCTTATGTTAATCCCCATACATTACATCATTAGTTTTAGATGAAGTGTTCCATGATTCATTGTTTGTGCATAACACCCAGTGCTCCATGCAGAATGTGCCCTCCTCAATACCCACCACCAGGCTAACCCATCCTCCCATCCCCCTCCCCTCTAGAACCCTCAGTTTGTTTTTCAGAGTCCATCGTCTCTCATGGTTCGTCTACCCCTCCGATTTCCCCCGCTTCATTCTTCCCCTCCCGCTACCTTCTTCTTCTTCTTTTTTTTTTTCTTAACATATATTGCATTATTTGTTTCAGAGGTACAGATCTGAGATTCAACAGTCTTGCACAATTCACAGCGCTTACCAGAGCACCTACCCTCCCCAGTGTCTATCACCCAGTCACCCCATCCCTCCCACCCCACCCCCCACTCCAGCAACCCTCAGTTTGTTTCCTGCAATTAAGAATTCCTCATATCAGTGAGATCATATGATACATGTCTTTCTCTGTTTGACTTACATGCATTCTTTAAAAGCTCACCTTTTCTTAAAGATGATTCTGTGCTATAGCACTGGAAAACTATGGGCATCATTGTATTAATATTGCATTGACTCAAAACAGTTTAGATAGAGTGTGGAGAGTCCAGGACACTTATTTTTTATAATAGTGGTTATTAATGGGGCAAGGGAAGATTTTGCCCCACAGGTGACATTTGGCAATATCTGAAAACATTTTTGGTTGTCACAATGAATGGCAGGTGCTGCTGACATATAATGGGTAGAGGCCAGGGGTACTGCTAAAGATCCTACAATGCACCAGACAGCCCCAACAACAAAGAGTTATCTGGCTCCAAATGACAATAGTGCCATTGTTGAGAAACCCTGCTATAAAGAACGGCAAGCTAAGTAGTTTTTTTAGTGAAATCTTAATGGGTAGAGTTGTGGTTTGGTAAGGGTGCTAATGAAGGAGGATCTACTCTACCCAATAACTTAGCCTAAGCTCAAACTTATTTATAATTAGCAACAAAAGAACCTCAAAACACATTTGCAGAACAAAGAAATATAACTAGCACCATAGACTGATTATGTTATTTTCCTTGTTTAAAATATTTATTTAATTGACAGAGACAGCAAGAGAGGGAACACAAGCAGGGGGAGTGGGAGAGGGAGAAGCAGGCCTCCCTCAGAGCAGGGAGCCCAATGCGGGGCTCGATCCCAGGACCATGGGATCATGACCTGAGCCGAAGGCAGTCACTTAACCAACTGAGCCACCCAGGTGCCCCATTGTCCTTGTTTAAAAGAAAATATAGTGTAACTGAAACTCTTATTGCTGGTGGAAGTGTAAATTGGATTGAAAAATCGATGGCAGTATCTATTATAGCTGAACTTATGCCTACCCTATATCAGCAACTTCTATCTCGATAAATTAATGAAGGTTTCTGCTGAAAGTCTCATATACAAAAGTTCATCGCAGTTTGATTCATTATGGCCTCAAACTGGAATAAAGTGAAATATATCCATATAATGAAATAATACCCATCAATTAAAAAGAATAGATTGCTACACAATAACATGGATAGATCTCAGAGGTATTGTGTCGAGTGAAATAGACACAGAAGAATTCATATTGTATAATTCCATTTATATAAAATTTAAGAACAAACAAAGCTAATTTGTGATGATAAAAGGATAGTAACCTCTCAGGGCATGGGTATTCGATGGGGCATAAATGATGAAATGATGGAAATGTCCTTCCACATCTTCATCTGGCTGGTTATATGAGCATATACATATGAAAAAGTTTGAACTGAACATTTCAGTTTTGTTGACTTTACTGTGTATATGCTATATCCCATTTCTTAAAAATTAGGGAAAGAAACTGGAAAACCTAATTTTGAACTACTTGAAAACTTGTGTCTCAAGTGCTTGGTTAAATACAGGGTTAGCTGCATAATAGATTCACTTTGTGAACAACTCCATTGCATTGTTTAGTGAAAATAAATTTTGAATTTGGAGTCAGATCTGGTTTTGAACCATAGCTTCATCCATTATTATGACATTGGTAAAGTCACTTATATTGGTATTTTTTGTGGCTCTGGAAGATCTGTGAGTTAAGAGAAATATAGAAAAATCCACTGTTGGGGCACCTGAGTGGCTCAGATGGTTAAGCATCTGCCTTCTGCTCAGGTCTTGATCTCCAGGTCCTGGGATCCAGCCCCACGTTGAGCACTACTTCAGGCTCCTGGCTCAGTGAGAAGTCTGCTTCTCCTGCCTCTCCCCTTTGCTCCTGCTCTCTCTCTCTTTCTCTCCCTCCCTCCCTTTCTCTGTATCTTTCTCTCTCTCAGATGAATAAATAAAAATCTTAAAAAGAAAAATCCACTGTTTTGTTTTGAGTTTAGCCTTATTTCATGATCACCACCACCACCGAGAAATATTCATAAACATTCAGGAGTGGGCCTCAGCAGCTGTGTATGTATTAGGTAACTTAATGCCTCTGTCTTTAGCTAGGATGAACAACTATACCCTATCTGAACCAATCAAATTATCTTGAGTATTTAAAATTGGGGTTGAGAATGTTTATCAGACAGTTAATCTGTTCTGAGAAAGGAAGTTAGGTCAAGGCTACCTTATTTGGGAGCAGCATGTGGAGAATCTGAGTTGTGTTGCAGAGTAAGAATGATCTCACATTACTGTGTCACTCAGTGGTCTAAGTGTTATAATTTTGTGAGGTTGGTACTATTATCCCCACTTTGCAGGTAAGGAAGCTCAGAAGCTTGACTAAAGTAAATATGTATTGCAGCTAAAATAAAACTCAGGCTATCTGACTCCAGTCTGTGCTTTCATGAAGCAGTGCTGACATATCAGACACAGCTATAAAAGCGGCCTTGGTTCCCGATAGGTTTCCATTTCTTGATGTCAGTCTCTTGAGAAGATTGAGTTTGCTTCCTATCTTTGAATTATTTATCATAATTTATCCTTATAATAAAATTTCATGTCTTTGCTTAAGCTAGCTTAAGTGGGTTTCTGCCAATTGCAACTGGAAGAGTATTTCTCCAGTTCAACTGTGAATAGGATTGAAAATAACAAACCTCAGAGAAACTGAAGCTGGCTGAATCAAGGTGGAATAGCAGGCAATAAAGACTTTCCTGCCCTAAAATGGGAACTTGTTAGCCTCTGTTATACAATTGTGAACCTTTTACCCAGACTTTCTCCAATAGTATCTTAAAACTCAGAGTATATATTCACTGAGGTGAGGCATTAGAGAATTGTCTAGCTACATATTTAAAAAAAAAAAAAAGTCACATGCATTGGTTACTATATTGTAGGGTTTTTTAAAGTATGTTTGAAAAGAGAAGTTCTGAACAAAGTTCCCAGATGAAAGTCAATTGCACCAAATTTGTCCATTTATGCCAAATTTAGCAGATTTGACAATTATTGAAGCCAATTTGCCTTTGGTCTGAGAATATATAAACAGATCAAGAAGTTAGTCAAGGGAGGGGCGCCTGGGTGACTCAGTTGGTTAAGCATCCCACTCTTGATTTTGGCTCAGGTCACGATCTCAGGGTTGTATGATCGAGCCCCACTGGGTGTGGAGTCTGCTTAAGATTCTCTCTCTCCCTCTGCTCCTCCCCACCAAAAAAAGAAATTAGTCAAGGGATTTATTGAATTGCAACATATTTTTTTTTTGCCACCTTGTTTCTAACACTGAAGTTTTACATTTGCATTCCAGAGTGAAATTTTAGTAATAGCAATAGGACTCTCAAGAAGAAGCAAAATGATATCAAGACATTCCAATTTCTCAGTTCCCTCCAAAACATTTTTCACTGCTCATCCCTTCACAAAAGTGTGATGATCCTTTACATTGTCTATCAATAGCTACTAAGATTGGAATGCACTATGTGTCTGGGAATATTACTAAATGGCAAACTGCAAGCTGCTGTGCACTTTTCCTCTTGTTTGCTTTGAAGCTAAAGCAGAGGACAATGAGGATGGTCAGAGTCCCAGCTGTTGCTAAGAAACAGAAGTTCAGAAGAATTGACAACTTAAGGAGAAACCTGACCCACTACGTTCTTCAGCATTAGCTAAATACAAAACAAATCTCCCTAAAAGAAAATTCGCAGGCAGTCCTCCACAGTAAGGCAGTTGCATGTCATAAACCCCAAAATAGACTCAGACCACAGACTATTTCAACCCCTCAAGCACCTCTCATTCTCCAGTACAAAAGAATCTGCACCAGCCAGAAGTGGGTACCATTGCCCCAAATGAAGAACCTTAGTGTCCTTTGTCAGGAGTGGCCCTGGAAGATTGTAAAAGAGAATCCAAATTGGGTGCAGGCAGATTTCCTAATAACTGACTAGGAAGTGGGTCCATTAGCTCATGCCTTATAAGATTTCAGGGGTCTATTATTTACTATCACACTCCTGCTGGATATAATATATAATTTAGTTAAACTAGTTTAATTTATATTTAGTCCACATATTGCAGAATTAATTCAAGTATTTCTTGGGTGCTTTTTATATGCCTATCCTTGGGGTAGGGGCATGGAAAACATGTTAAGATGGACAAGGGGCTTTCTCACTTGGAGTTGCCATTCTACTTTGGAGGAGGGAAAGAAGAGAGATCATTAAGGAAATAAGGTTACAAATTGGGATGGGTTTTGTAGGGGAAAGGTGAAGTAATGTCAGAGAAAGTAAAAAGGAGACAAATGGAAAGAGCAATGGAGTGGTCAGAGAAGACTTCTTCAAGCTGTAACTGGTAGAATGAGGTTGTGCCTATTGTAGGAAGAACCATGGGAAGAGCAGGAAGGAGAATAAGTGCAAAGACCCTAAGGTAAGAAGGGGTTTGTTATATGTGAAGAACCAAAGGAGGCAAGTATAGCTGAAGCATAGTGTATGAAAAGTTAAGTTGATATTGGATGTCAAAAAAACATTCAGGGAATCTCCTTTGAACCAGAGCCTTGTGGTCTATGAAAAGCACTGGGGTTTAATTCCAAACACAAGAAGATGCTATTGAAAGGCTTTACCCCAAAGAATAGCATAATCTGATTTACTTTCTAAAAGATTGTTGTAGCTGCTATGTAGAAAATGGATAATAGTAGGAAAAGTGAAAGCGGCTCTCTCTAGCTCTCCACGTAAAAAGCTATTCTAATATATAATAGCTGTTAGGATTAGAGGAGTAGCTTTGAAATGTAGAGAAGATGGAATTTAGATTAATTTGGGATGTAAGAGTGACGACAATTGAGTTGCAGTCATCATTTGCTATACATTAGTATCTAAATATATCAATAAATAGCAAACAAGTATGTTGTTTGGAAATGTGGAGATAAATATCAAAGAGCTAGAAATGTTGAAGGCATTTGAGAGTGGAGAGGGCTGGGAGAGGGAAATATTTTTTTTTTCCGTAAACATTCTATATAATTTTTAAATAAAAATTGGTGTGTGTGTGTGTGTGTGTGTATAAAACCTTTGCTGTCAGGACGCCTGGGTGCCTCAGTGGGTTAAGCTTCTGCCTTCAGCCCAGGTCATGATCCCAGGGTCCAGGGTTCGAGTCCCGCATCAGGCTCCTTGCTCAGTGGGGAGCCTGCTTCCCCCTGTGCCTACCGTTCCCCATGCTTGTGTGCTCTCTCTCTCTCTCTCTCTGACACATAAATAAATAAAATGTTAAAAAAAACAAACAAACCTTTGCTGTGAAAACGTTAGAGAGGTGTGTTGTAATAGATGGAGTAAGTCAATGAAGTGTTTCTTTTTAGTTGAAAATACTGAAGTCTGTTGGTAGACTGGCATGAATAATAAGCAGAGAATGAAAATTTGATGATGTGTAGTAGACAAATGTAATAACTGAAGAAGCAAAACTGAGAAGAAGAGAAAATATAGGTGTCAAGAGTTAAAATTGCCCCTGATAGGGAAAATCATACTATTTCAATTTTAACAGAAAAGAAGGCTGAGAAGACAAGTACAGATGCGGAGAGGTTTGGATATCTATTGGAATGAAGATGAAGTAAATCTTCTCTGATGATTTCTGTATTCACAATGAATTACATAGGGAGTAGTATCATCAGCTGAAAATGAGGAGAATGAAGGAGTCTGAGGTAACAGGAAAAAAAAATATGACATTTCTACCTCAGAGAATGTAAAGATGAACTTCCTAGGGAAGCATAGAAGGACAGCCAGGTTGGCTTAGGTGTTCGTTTGTGGTCTGTGGTCATGAATTTAAAGAGAAATGAGTCAGCTAATTGTATTACTTCTTTATTAAGTTGCTTGGGTCTCTGCACAAAGGAACAAATACTTGAATTCAAGCAGGTTTGAGATTTTGTGAAATGAGTTCAACAGAGGGAGATGGGAGCCAAGGCACTTGATTGTACTTCAGAAGGAATGATTATATGATGAAACATGAATTCCAAGCTGGGTAAATGTGGGAGTGAATACAGATAATTAAAAAGCAGTGGGAGTGGAGGGGAGTATCAATGAACTGGAGGTCTGTAAGAAGCTAAAGACTTACTGCCAAGCTAAAGTGAGCTGGACAGATAGGAGGTGGTGGGTGGACCAAATAGGATCTTCAAAATTGATATTTCACAGGTAGTACAGTTATCAGTGCTTACATGGTCCAGGGTTAGTCCAGGATATGAGTTGAGGTTGGTGATGGTCTGTGGAGATGATGAAGGTTAAAGAAGTCAGTCTTTTCTAGTTCCATGGTAAGGAGCTAGGAAGTCTCCCCTCTATGCTAGCAGACTGTAAAATCAGAAACTCTTCTTGGATCAGTAAGAGAAGGGAGACAACACAGGACAGACCTCTGCTCCCAAGATTGGCAAGACAAGCGAATACACAGAGTCATGGTTTACCTGAGCAGAGACGAGCAGAAAACACTGTGGGAACAAGACCAGATTAGGAAAATCTGAACTGTAATTGATGAATTTCTGGAGGATTTGTGTAAACAACTCTGAGTTAAAAACTTCAGGGGACCCAGTCATAGAAGGGTGAGATTCACAAATATTGTGAGATTTACCTCCAAGAGCTTGACTAGGTTCCCACAATAAATATCTGACACAAATCCCCTTGTGCTTTCTGCAGGAAGAGGGGAAAAGAACCATTCAGAAATATTCCAGACCATTCTGTTCTTCCTGCTGGGCTATTTTCAAAGCCTAATTGACCTAGGGGAAGGGAAATATCCAACTCCTATCCACTCTAGTTATGCTGTCCCACCACAGGGGGACAGAAAAAAATCTGAGAAACACTTGTGAGGTTCACAGTCTAGAGACATGGGCTCACTAAATGACGGAAATTTAATCACAGGACTAAAGGATGCTTCTCTTCCACCACCTCAACACCACATCACTAAAGGCCAATTTACAGCAATTCCTTTTATCCAGTACATTATGTCCAACTATCAAGAAAAAAATGTCCAGGTATATCAAGAAGCAAAAAAAAACCCCACAATTTGAAGAGACAGTAAGCATCAGAACCAGACATGACAGAGTTGTTGGGAATTATCAGTCAAGGAGTTTAAAACAACAATGACTAATATACTCTGAACAATAATGGATAAAGTAGGCAGCATGCAAGAACAGATGGGCAATGTGAGCTGAGAGATGGAAATCCTAAGAAAGAAATGCTACAGATTTAAAAACAAATAAAAACAAAAACACTGTAACAGAAAAGAACTGGAAGACTATGCTATTGGATGGGTCATCTACAAATATTTTGAAAGTCACTGAGAATGACCACATATAGTGTTGGAAAGGGGAAATATGATAGTAAACCAGAAAATAATGTTGTCAATAAATAAAAGAATGACTGGAAGTGAACAGCTGTACAGGACTTGACCAGCTTGATCGAGCTGATCATACCAGCTTCAAAGGAGTTTATATTCCTGGAGACAAGAAGGACATGTCCCTAATCCTGACCCTGAGATTCACTATACAGGGGCAAAGAAAGTCTTCAGCTGAAAAGAATATAGTTGAGTCATTATTAATTTAAGACAGCCTAGACTCATTTAATGCTAAGAATGTAGTTCCTAATTTGATAAGGACACATTCTATTCAACAACTGTATGTGAAACATCTATGTATTGTGCTATTTGTTTTAGATGTTTGAGATACAACAATTGACAAGAAAGCCAAGTCTCTGCATTTTTTTTTTTTAATTTATATTCCTGTTTGGGGGGCCAGAAAGTAAACGTATGTTATATCTGGTAGTGGTAAGCGCTATGAAGAAAAAATATGTATTTTACATATTTACATATTTACATAGAGGGTGATGGGGATGGTATTTTAAACAAGGTCACAGAGAGCTTTTCGATAAGGTCATAGACATGTGAGCCAAAAACTGAATAAAGTGAAGAAGAGACACTTGCAGATATTTGGCAGGGACAGGGGCATTCTATGTAGAAGGAAGAGCGAGGACAAAAGCCCTAAGGCTAGAGGGTACTTATTATGTTTATGACACAGCAAGGAATCTAATTTGAATTCAGTGGAGTGAGCACTCACATACTAGTTATTTGTTTGTTTATACTAATTTTTGTATTAACACTGAGGAAGTAAAAGTGCTCATTTAGCTAGAAGCTTCTCTATTTTCATATTTTAAATTCTCCATAGATCTTAATTTTTCAACCTGAAATGTGAAGTATTTAGGGATTTGGCATCACATAATAAGGCATAAATGCTTTATTTTAAAAAAAATTAAAAATCAATTTGATTTTGTGGTTTCTTAATATTAGTTATTATTGTGGATCACCTATTTTTCTCCTTGATGAATTAAGATCACTTTAATTAGAGGAATGTAAGTAAAAGTTATTGAAATTATCATTTTATATATGTCACTAACAAAACTTCCAGAGGAGATGGTAGGTGAGCCTACATGATTCATCTGCAATAAGTGAATAAGAGAAATAAGTACAAGTACTTTGTCGAAGTTTGTTGTTCTCTGGGTCTTAGTAGTTAAATGAACATCTAGTCATTAATAAATAAAGCTGATTGAACATTTTCAAAACAATTCAAGCTTCTTTTTAAAAAAACATAGGCTGAAGAGTGCAGTCTAGTAGAACTGCTATGAGGAAGAGTGGCAGCCAGTATCCTGCTGATTCTCATACTTCCATTTTGGCTCCATCCCCCACCCTCCTCTTAAATCAACTCTTAACAAAGGATCCAGGGGGTGTCTTTAAAAACATAAAGCAAATCCTATTGCTCTGCTGTTTCACACCCTTTCAGAGAAATCCAGCCTTCTTTCTATGGTCTTCCAAGAGCCTGTATGACCTGACTTCAGTCTAACTCTGCAGTGTTACCCCATCATTCTCCCCCCTACTCATTCTGTCCCAGTCACTTGGCCTCCTTTCTGTCCACAAGCCTGACAAATTCTTTTCCACTCACAGGCTTTTGCTCTGGTTGTTTCTAGGCCTGGAATGCTTCTCTCAGCTCTTCTCATGCAGGCTATTCGTCATCCTTTGGGTCTCAGGTCAGATGTCACTTCCTCAGAGAGGCCCTCGAAACAGCATTCTCTAACGAGGCTTTCCGCAGTTACTTTTTCTAGTTCCCTTGTTTATTTTCTTCATAAATATAGTGATTAGGATTTACGTTTACCGCATTTTACTTGTCTTACTTGCCTCTTGTTTTCCCCCCTACTAAAAGGTAAGCTCCCTGGTAAATTGATCAGATGAAACATTTGGAAAAGTTAGGGATATGTTAAAAGTAGATTTTGTAGAATTTTTAAAAGCAATCAAAAATTACAGGTAAAACAAAACAAAACAAAAATTACAGGTAAAACATAAATGTTCTACAGAAAGGAAATAAAATTATAGTACCCTATTGCCAGCTTTTTTCATGGTTATCATGAAGTTAAGTGTGATTTACCTAAATATGGTGATGTGATTCTCTTGGAGTGGTATGGGTGGATGTGGTATGTGAGTGCTAAATGCCTACAGGAGAGGTTGGCATTGTTTGTCCAACATCCATTCCACCTTTTCCCCATTGCATAGTGGCCATGTAGACCACTCTAGGGGTCAGCTTGATTAAACTGATAAGTGCAATCCGATTGCCCTTGCCAATCTAATAAATCTGTGGATGGGCAGTTCTGACCCAATAAATCCATGGCATTCCCTAGGTTATAGGGAATGGCTCAGGAATGAACATATGACCCAATTTGTAGTAAAGATCTGTAAGGAGGGGATGCCTGGGTGGCTCAGTCCATTAGGCGTCTGCCTTCGGCTCAGGTCATGATCCCAGGGTCCTGGGATCAAGTCCCGTGTCGGGCTCCCTGCTTGGTGGGGAGTCTGCTTCTCCTTCTGCCTGCTTCTCCCCCTGCTTGTGCTCTCTCTCTCTCTAATAAATAAATAAAATCTTTAAAAAAAAAAAAGGATCTATAAGGGATTTGTCTAGATATTCAGAAAAAGAGATTTTCTTTATTCTAATGTGAAAAATCAAAGAATGAACCTCTCTCTTCCTTTGGATGTCAGCTGTGTTAGTGTGAGACCAGGAAATGCTACAGTTCATTTGCCCATACAGGAGAGGCAGTCTAAGGATGGGGACATCATTCCAGGGATAACAGACCTGAGGGAACCACAGAGAAATGGAGCTAGTGCCACTGAATGAAGTTGATGCAGGTTCACAATAAACTCTGGGCTTCCAGTTGTGGAAATCAGCACAGTTCTTATTTCTTAAATGAGGTGGGATTGGCATTCCTAGAAGTTGAGGCATCCTATCTGACAAAATCCTACTTTCTCTTAACAACAGGTGAAGAGACATTATCTAAAATATATAAATGAAGAAATAGCTTTCAGTATATATATATTTAAATATTTTATTTATTTATCTGACAGAGAGAGAGAGGGCACAAGCAGGGGGAAAGGGAGAAGCAGGCTCTCCGTGGAGCAGGGAGCCCGATGCAGGGCTAGATCCCAGGACCCTGGATCATGACCTGAGCCAAAGGCAGACACTTAACCAACTGAGCCACCCAGCACCCCCAAGTTTAGAATTTTAAATTGAGTCCATTTTAAAAAATGATTTATTTAATTACTATTTAATATGGGCAGTTTAAAAATCAAAGTATTTGTTGTTCTAGATGTAGAGAATGGTAATAGAGGAGTGGGGTACATAGAATGGACATAGAAAGGAAGTCAGGGTCTTAAGGATAAGAAGTTTGAAGTTTCATCTTTTTTTAATTTATTTGAGAGAGAGAGAATGAGTGGGGGGAGGGGCAGAGGGAGAGGGAGAAGCAGACTCCTTGCTGAGCAGGGAGCAGGACTCAAGGCTTGATCCCAGGACCGCTGAGATCACAACACGAGCAGACGCTTAACCAACTGAGCCACCCAGGGGCCCCTCGTCTTTTTTTTTTTTTTTTTAACTCCCCAGTGGGTAATATCTAAAATATATGTACTATGTTAGGGAGGTATTGAATAACCAAAAAAAAAAATACTGAATGTTTGTTTGTTAAGATAGATTTCTTAAAACAAAATGGACATTTTATATATATGGCCCATTTCTGAGCAGTGAGAATATCGGCTTTTCTTTTTCTTAGATTGATATTGATAGTATGTTTTCTCTAAATAATATTATGGCCCCATGTTCCACTTGTAAAATCTTTTCCTGTTTCAATGTGAAGCAAATTTATTGCCCCCCAATAGATGAGTGCTCTCATGTTCACTCTGCATAAAATTCTAGATAAACATTTGATACTTTTCTCCCCTTACTACAAATTCACTTTGCATCTTTTCTCATCCAGATTTCAAATGTCATCTGACATATATTTCAGTGGAGTATTTCAGGATCTTCCACAACCACTTAATTTTTATACAGGATAAATAGTTGGAGACACATCGAGTAATTTTTTTACTACAGAAAAGTGCCCATGTGAGGGGAAAGTAGTGGCTGAAATCCATCCTGTGTCCACTTGCTATGTACTCTGGAATTTGCTACCAGCAAGAAAGGGCACATTTTATAATTCACACAAAGTTTCTATAGGTATTATTGGTGACCAAGGTTGGAAAGGGAAATAAAAACAGCAATAGGAGAGGGTTATAGAATATATAATCAATTTCAACCCAGATTTTTGGAGCATTCTCTGAGTGTTAGGCCCTGAGATCACAGAAATGAGGAAATCATTGGGCCCATAATGAATAGGGAGATCACAAGTCTGTTGAGTACCCCAGTTTGTATATTTTTTCCCATTGTCTCATTTGGTTAGTGTCCCCTTTTGCTCTTAAATATGTACCAGTATGGCTAGTAAATTATGTATCACCTTAAAAAAAGAAGGAAAAATTAATTCTAGACTGAGTGGCATGACAGGAGGATTGGTGGGGGAAGGGGCACAAGGTAGAAATATGACTGAAAACATAGGGACTCTGAGCTGGTGAAGGGACACACCACTTTTAAGGAGTTTTGAGTTTTTATTTTTCTTATTTTTTTAAGGTTTTATTTATTTATTTATTTATTTATTTATTTATTTATTTATTTATTTGTCAGAGAGAGAGAGCAAAAGCAGGGGGAGTGGCAGAAGCAGACTGCCTGCTGAGCAGGGAGCCGGGCATGGGGCTTGATCCCAGGGTCCTGGGATCATGACCTGAGCCAAAGGCAGACGCTCAGCCGACTGAGCCACCCAGGTGCCCTTAAGGAGTTTATATTTATCTTGAGAGCAGTGAGAACTAATGATGGTTTAGGAGCAGGGAAGTGAGAAGATCAGATCTGCTTAGTGTTGGAAAGTTCTAAAGTACATTTCCCTACCACTGCCTTCCCTCCCTGCCACCTCCCACCATATACACATACATGGGACTAGGAAGAAGGAGAGGAGGATCATGTCCTTTCTGAGTATAAACACAGTCATAACTGAGCTCCACTTAATCTTCAATCCACTGTAACTCCTTGGAATGAATAACCCACCCTCTCCATCCCCTCTGTAAAACATACTGTCTGCTGTCATTGACATGCTGACCTTTTAAATGCTTATATGTGATAAGCTACTCTAGTGCAACATACATTTCTGCTTCTGTAAGTTGAATTGCATATTTTAAATTATGTATTTATTCTTTTAAGCCTGTTAATGCTAGCTGTACTCATTGGTGCAGTTATGTAATTGAAAAAAATTACATAAACTGATGAACTAAGAAGGCAATAGTTTCTATGAAAATTCTGTGGAATGATTTTGAAAAACTGAAAGTCAACTAGCTAAGAATATTCAGATAAGGGTATATATGAAACAGCTGTAAAAAAAAAAAGTAAAATAGCATAAACATCCAGAAGATTCTGTGCTCAGTTTGCTTTATCATATACTGGGTCACTGAAGCCATATTAATATGCTCTAGTAAACAGACAGGCCAAATCTGGCCTGCAGTCAAAGCTACTAACTACTTGGTTGGGCTTACAGTAGTATATGGTAATTCTCCAGGATTCATCCAGTTTTTGCAGGGGGCAGACAAATGATAGGGCCCTAGGATAGGGACCATGTATTAGGGTTCTCAAGAGAAACAGACTAATAGGATACACATAAAAAGAGATTTATTTTAAGGAATTGGCTCATGCTTTAGAGACTACTAAGAAGTCCCAAGATCTACACCTAACAAGCTGGAGACCCAAGAGAGCTAATGATACAGTTCCAGTCCAAAGCCCTGAGAACTAGAAGAGCTGATGATGTAAGTTCCAGTCTGAGTCTGAATCCAAAGGCAAGAGAAGACTGATGTCGTAACTCTAAAACAGTCAGGCAGAGAGAAAATTATCCCTTACTTAGCCTTATTTGTTCTATTCAGGCCTTCATTAGATTGGAGTGGCACTCATCTCCACCGTCCATACCCAAAATATGATATACTGTTTTGTTGTTGCTGCTGTTTGGTCAGAAGAACACTGGGTATTAGTGTCCAAGACTTCTATTTACTCTTCCCCACTGTAACAGCTTTTACTTAAGAGCTAAAACCCAATATGGGGATTACTCCAACTGCCAAGCATGTCAGTTGCAATTATAACCTTTAGGGATTGAAGAAATGAGCACTAGTTTTTTCCATGGACCCAGTGTACTCACTGTGAGTCCAGATTTGTCCAGGATTACATTTATTACCTGGCCTTTATGTATTCCAACTCTTAATGGGGAGGCCAAGATAATACTCTTGGTTTCTAAGTATCAGTGTCAACTCACTCCCCATGTCTAATTTTCCCTGAAATGTCTGGATATTTCCTTTTCCTCAGTGTTCAGTCACCTGAGAAAATGGCCTAGGTCCCTTTGCAGGAGGGACTAGAAGAATCATTACAATATATATTTGCCATAGTGTTGTGGAGTCCTTTCCTCTAGGACCTGATTACAGCTTCTGGGTCTAAAAATTAGCTCCGATCTGGGAACTGGGCAAGGGATCCTGACACTTCTTACTGTAGTGACCATGCTCTGTCTCCTCATTCATTCTTCCTTTCCTTGATTACATATGTTAGGCAGGATCCTTGTTGCCTGCCATCATTTTTTTTTCTCCTAGGGACACTTAGTTCTAGAAAACATCTCCACAACTCTTTGCGGGTTGAACTCCCTTGGCCATCATGCTGATTTTGTCAGTCATTAGGATAACTGTGATTATGCTGACCTCTGGTATTAAGTTCTGTCTTCTGGATCTACTATGCCTCTGGGCCTCATCATTCCCATTGCAATCAATAAGCCAAGTTCTATGGTAGTATCACCTACAGTAAGCTCTGGCCTTTACAAGTGAGCTGTCACTGAACTTCTTCATGAGGGTAGTGCCTCTCTTACCATGGCATGCCCATTGATTTTGGTGAATAGTGTATCCTCTGATCCCTCTCATGCAACATAATCTTCCATATGGGCTTCTGGCCTCACATAATATATCTACTTCTCTGATCTTTTAAATCTTTCCCTCCACTGTCTGCCAGGCAATTCAGGCATTTCTACATCTCTCAGCATAGGCCATTACTTTCTCTAGATTTCTAGGAACCATGCTAACAGGAGATTTGCACTATCCCCTGGGACCCTGCCAGGGTGTGAAATTCCATATCCCAAGAATGCCACCAAGTCAATAAGCTTGCCCTTATCTACTCTCATGTTCTAGCTGTCTTGATCAAGCACTCTGAAAATCTGCCCACGTATTCCCCTGTTTCCTGTCAGTATATGCTGACTAGTTCTTGCTGCTTCTTTGGAGTATAGAGCAGGCCTAGCATATTCAGATTATGCTGTGTCTTAACCCTAGTTATTGGTGTGGCAGCCATGAGAGAAGGTGGGCTAAGTTTCCTAAAGAGCCCTCTTTTGTTCAGAAGCATTCACTGTAGTGACTCTCTGCCTGAGAGGAGTGCTAGCTTTTTAATTTTTTAAAAAAAGATTTTATTTATTTATTTGACAGAGAGAGAAGGAGAGAGAGAGAGAGCGAGCCCAGGGAGGGGAAGCGGCAGGCTCCTTGCTGAGCAAGGAGCCCAAGGACCCTGAGAAGGCAGATGCTTAACCGCTTAACTGCTTAATCAACTGAGCTGCCCAGGAGTCCCAGGAGTGCTAGCTTTTAATCAGAAATTGAGCAACTTCTGTAGGCTCTGAGTGTTCACGGGAGTCTCTCAGGACCAGAATCTTTGGGGACATCCATGCAGTTGTCCATATTCCCTGGTGTTCAAGCTTTTTCTGTTTTCTCAGGGCAGGAGGTAAGGGTGTCTTTAGAAGCCACTAGGAAAGTAGTGAGTTTTCACTTGGTTAACTGCTCTCTGGTTTTCATTAACCTTCTGTAGGCCTCAGTGCAACTAAATAATAGCCAGCAAATAATAGCTTGTATCTATTGTTTACACACGTACACACACTTTTGAATTGCCCCTGCCATGGCATTCCTCTGCTTCAGAGTAGTCTCCCTAGTGACACCTGGTGAATGTTTTCATAACTGGGCCCCCACATTGTACCAGAGACGATCCATGCCCCAGATACCACATGTGGTGAGGTTCACTGACAGTGGGATGGTCCTGATCCAGTTTCCCAAAGCCCATCTTACTGATTTCTCAGACTACTCCTTTAATCAAGTGTCTCATTTGGGGTGTTCCAAGAAGAAGTAGATGACATAAAGTTAGTTGTACAAGAAGTCTATTGGAAAAAAGATAAAGCGAGAGAAAGCAGGATTGGGAAAGAAAGGTTTCAAATCTGACAGAAGCTCAGCCAACACAGTGTGGAGCTCTGGAGCAAATATTGCCTGTTGGGGAAATCCTACACTGGGTAAAGATGGCGGGGCTCTAGTACCATCACCATGCTCAGTCATTGGCTGAGCAGGAGAGGTGGCCTCAGTTGGAATGCTGTATCAAAACTTGAAAATGCTGCATGTAGAGGCAGTTCCCTTAATGGTGTTAATTGCAGCTGAACTGCAAGTTCTATCTTGACAGAAGATAGAAGTAGTACACTTCCATGGCTGTCCTGCTGATCTAGCCTGGAAAGGCATAGGTGTGCCAGCAACTAGTAGCCGAAGAACTTGATCAAGGGGATGGGAAGGAAGGCTGAAACATGGAGGGCTGATTGAAAGCTGCTGAAGAAGCAATTACAACACTACGTCTCCCCAAGTCTGTATCATTAGGCAAAGTCCAACTGCAAAATGGAGTTTTACTGGAACCCAGTTAGGCCCATCTGTTTACATGCTGCCCATGGCTGCTTTCTTGCTACAATGCAAGAGTTGAGCAAATCGAAATATTACCTGGCACTATACGGAAAAATCTGCTGACTTCTGATCTCTTAAGGTTATTTACATCTATATATTGCTACAGTAGAAATAATAAAAAATGGTGTGCCGTGGCATATCTCTCCCCAAATCTGCATTCGGAGATATCACACTGATAGCTTGAAATTGTCTATGGTGGGAGAATTTTTACCATAGAAATAAGTAAATGCTGCAATTCAGAGCTTTTCCTTTTTGAAGAGCTGCTTGCTAAATATTGACCAGCAGTATTTCTTGCTTCATGGTAAGTGCTGTGGACTGAATTGTGTCTTCCCAAAATACATATATTGATCCTAACTCCCCATCCCTCTGAATGTGACTGCATTTGGAGACAAGGTTTTGAAAGAGGTAATGAAGCTAATCCAGTGTGACTGGTGTTCATTAAAAAAGAAATTTGGAAACAGGTACAAAAGGAAGACCATGCGAGGACTCAGGGAAAAAACAGCCACGAACAAACCAAGGATTGAGGCTCCAGAAGAAATCAACCCTGCTGACACCTTGATCTTGAACTATTTTCTAAGCCACACAATCTGTGATACTTCATTTGGGAAAACTAATATAGTAAGTGACTCAAGAAAGTGTCAAAGTTTACAGAAGAACACTTATTGAAATGATTTTCAAAGAGCATTGATCTCTTGAGTGGCTGCACCCCACTCTTTTTACCACCAAATTCAGTTGGGCACTCCAGGTGCCAGATCAGCCTTTGTACTCCTGGAAGACCAGTTCCCTTAGGAAATAAATACTATATTACTGGCAGTACTATTCTAGTACTAGAGTATGTATTTGAGTAGGCTATTAGGCAAAACATTTTTATGACTCCTTTAGGCATAATTAGACTTTAAAACCTTTAAAAGTACTTTTAAAAATCGAGTGTTCTTGGGAAGATGCTAATCTATTTTCAATTCAGATTAATACTACAGAAACTATAGTCAGAAATCTGTTTTTTGATGTAGATTTGCATTCAGTTAATAAATACAATCATCTACCCACGTGTATTTCTTTTCTATAGTTTCAGTACCTAAATATGAGGTCAGTAAATGAAAAATGTTTTCCTTTTTAGACTTTCAAATATATACAATATATTTTTAAATTCTGCTAGCATGAAAAAGGAGAAATTCCTAAAATACACCATTTACTAAGAAACCTCTTAAGTGTTCAGGTGGTGTTGAGCAGTTTTCTACACAGAATATTCACACTGTGTGCAGTAATAGGTGCATACCTCCTCTGGACAATATGGAGTACTTAAGCCATTTCCAGAATTTTTTTTTAAGTTTTTATTTTAATTCCAGTTAACATACAGTGTTTCAGATGTATGACATAGTAATTTAATACTTCCATTCATCATCCTGAGCTCATCACAACAAGTGCATTCCTAATCCCTATTATCTATTTAACCCATCTCCCCACCCATCTCCCTTCTGGTAACCATCAATTTGTTCTCTATAATTGAGGATCTGTTTCTTGGTTTACCTCTCTGTGTCTCTTTTTTTCCCCTTTCACTCATTTGTTTGTTTCTTAAATTCCTTAAATCATATAGTATTTGTCTTTCCCTGACTGACTTATTTCACTTAGCATAATACCCCCTAGCTCCATTGACGTTGTTGCAAATGGCGAGATTTCTTTTTTATGGCTGAATAATATTCCATATTATATATACATATAATATTCCATATTATACACACACACACACCATATCTTCTTTATCCATTCATCAGTTGATGGGCTGTTGGGCTGTTTCCATAGTTTGCCTATTGTAGATAGTGCTGCTATAAATATTGGGGTGCATGTATCCCTTTGAATTAGTATTTTTATATTCTTTGGGTAAATATCTAGTAATGCAATTGTTAGATTTTGGGATGGTTCCATTTTTAAATTTTTGAGGAGTCTTGATACTGTTTTCCACAGTGGCTGCACCAGTTTGCATTCCTACAGTGCAAGAGGGTTCCCCTTTTTCCATATCCCCACGAACACCTGTTGTTTCTTCTTTTGTTGTTTTTAATGATTCTGACAGGTGTGAGGTGATATTTCATTGTGGTTTTATTTGCATTTCCTTGATGATGAGTGATGTTGAACATCTTTTCATGCGTCTGTTAGCCATCTGTATGTCTTCTTTGGAAAAATGTCTATTCACGTCTTCCACCCATTTTTAAATTTGATTATTTGTTTTCTTGGGTGTTGAGCATTTCCAAAATTTTAAATGTATTTATTTCTTAGCAGTGAAGCTATCTTTAAGGATTTTATTTATTTATTTGAGAGAGAATGAGATAGAGAGAGAGCATGAAAGGGGGGAGGGTCAGAGGGAGAAGCAGACTCCCTGCTGAGCAGGGAGCCCGATGCGGGACTCCATCCAGGGACTCCAGGATCATGACCTGAGCTGAAAGCAGTCGCTTAACCAACTGAGCCACCCAGGTACCCTGTGAAGCTATCTTTAAACAAAAGCTTGTTTAGAAATGTATGCAAAGAAGTAAAAGTGGAGATGCTAGAATTGAAGTTAGGGAGGGCTGCAGAGACTCTTAGACTCAGACACTCCTCTTTCATCTCCGAAATCCCATAGGTTCCTCCCAAGAATCCTGGGCCCCTGAGAAGTACAGTTTGGAAAGTGTTATAGAGAAACAAGCACTAGGAAAGAATTTGAAAGTTTGGCTCTGAGTTTGTGACTTTGAACTGGTCATTAACCTTCTCTGGTCTTTGGTTTCCTGATTTGCACAGTGAAGATAAAAGATGTAGATGATCTCTAAGGCACCTTTCAGCTCTAAAATTCTATGATCTCCAGTTCTACATGGTTATAAACCATTTCACATCTATCCAGGTGATACCAGGGATTTAATCTAAGTTCATGAGCAAGCCAGACTATGCCAAAGGGGAAACATCTTAACTGCAACTCTGCATTATCTTTAACTCTGGAAGCATATTTCATTTTTTTGCATTGGCTAAATTCATCTCTGGTCAGGAACTAAAAATTATTACAAATTTGCCTGATTTATCTGGCATAGATAAGGAATGTTCATGTTGTAATTTGAAAACTCTGTTAGTTCATGAATATCAAATTGACCAGAAACCTGGCACATAGTAGGCATTCAATAAATAGTTGTTGTCCCTTGTGACTTAGCTAAAAACCACTGAATTGTATACTTTAAAGGAGTGAATTTTATGGGATGTGAGTTACATGCCAATTTAAAAAATTGTTGAGTGAATGAAATGTTGCATTTTGAACGTAGAAGAAACGGAATTCATGTTGCAATTTTAAAATGTTGATTTCTGATGTTCAGAATAAAACAACAACAAGAACCAAAAAAATAAAACAATACAAAATAAAAACAGGAAATTTAAATAAAATACCTAATAGCAACATTAGTTGTCAGGAGACATTAAAGATATTTGGGATATACCCTTAAACTTTGAGATTTTGGCAAGCATGTTTTTAATAGAAATTTCCTTGCTGCTTTTTCAGAGGCAAAATAATGACCAGATCAGCTGTGTTCCTTTATGACATTTAAAAATGTTCCTATGCTTTGTAAGTATTACAGTGACATTTAATGACATGAATTCATGATGCTTCATATATTGTATATTATTTCCTTGGATCAATTAATGCAATGATAATCATGGGCTTTTTTATTAACTATAAAAATTTATAATGTTTGATTAACTCAACATGAATGCAGTATTTTTTTGAGGATTTTTAAAAATTTATTTTTTTAATTCCAGTATAATTAATATACAGTATTACATTAGTTTCAAGTGTACTATATAGTGATTCTAACAATTCTATACATTGCTCTGTGTTCATTGTGATAAGTATACTTTTTTAAAATTTTGTTATGTTAGTCACCATACAATACATCATTAGTTTTGATGTAGTGTTCCATGATTCATTGTTTGCGTATAACACCCAGTGCTCCATTCAATACCTGCCCTCCTTAATACCCATCACTGAGCTAACACATCCCCCCATCCCCCTCCCCTCTAAAACCCTCAGTTTGTTTCTCAGAGTCCAGAGTCTCTCATGGTTCATCTCCCCCTCCGATTTCCATCCTTCATTTTTCCCTTCCTACTATGTTTTTTTTTTTTTTTTTTTTTTTTTAACATATAATGTTTGTTTCGGAGGTACAGGTCTGTGATTCATCAGTCTTACACAATTCACAGCACTCACCATAGCACATACCCTCCCCAGTGTCTATCACTCAGCCACCCCATCTCTCCCACCCCCACCACTCTAGGAACTCTCAGTTTGTTTCCTGAGATTAAGAATTCCTCATATCAGTGAGATCATATGATACTTGTCTTTTTCTGATTGACTTATTTCACTTAGGATAATACCCTCTAGTTCTATCATTGTTGCAAATAGCAAAATTTCATGTTTTTTTGATGGCTGCGTAATATTCCATTATATGTATATAAATATTTATATGTACCACATCTTCTTTATCCATTCATCTGTTGATAGACATCTTGGCTCTTTCTATAGTTTGGCTATTGTGGACATTGCTGCTATAAACATCGGGGTGCACGTACCCATTTGGATCACTACATTTGTATCTTTAGGGTAAATACCCAGTAGTGCAGTTGCTGGGTCGTAGGGTAGCTCTGTTTTCAACTTTTTGAGGAACCTCCATACTGTTTTCCAGAGTGGCTACACCAGCTTGCATTCCCACCAACAGTGTAGGAGGGTTCCCCTTTCTCTGCATCCTCGCCAACATCTGTCATTTCCTGACTTGTTAATTTTAGCCATTCTGGCTGTTGTGAGGTGGTATCTCACTGAGGTTTTGATTTGGATTTCCCTGATGCCAAGCGATGTTGAGCACTTTTTCATGTGTCTGTTGGCCATTTGGATGTCTTCTTTGCAGAAATGTCTGTTCATGTCTTCTGCCCATTTCTTGATTGGATTATTTGTTCTCTGGGTGTTGAGTTTGATAAGTTCTTTATAGATTTTGGATACTAGCCCTTTATCTGATATGTCATTTGCAAATATCTTCTCCCCTTCTGTCGGTTGTCTTGGTTTTGTTGACTGTTTCTTTTGCTGTGCAAAAGCTTTTTATCTTTATGAAGTCCCAATAGTTCATTTTCGCCCTTGCTTCCCTTGCCTTTGGCAATGTTTCCAGGAAGAAGTTGCTTCGGCTGAGGTCGAAGAGGTTGCTGCCTGTGTTCTCCTTTAGGATTTTGATGGACTCCTGTCTCACATTTAGGTCTTTCAACCATTTGGAGTCTATTTTTGTGTGTGGTATAAGGAAACAGTCCAGTTTCATTCTTCTGCATGTGGCTGTCCAATTTTCCCAACACCATTTGTTGAAGAGACTGTCTTTTTTCCATTGGACATTCTTTCCTGCTTTGTCGAAGATTAGTTGAGGGTCCATTTCTGGGCTCTCTATTCTGTTCCATTGATCTGTGTGTCTATTTTTGTGCCAGTACCATACTATCTTGATGATGACAGCTTTGTAATAGAGCTTGAAGTCCGGAATTGTGATGCCACCAGCTTTGCTTTTCTTTTTCAACATTCCTCTGGCTATTCGGGGTCTTTTCTGGTTCCATACAAATTTTAGAATTATTTGTTCCATTTCTTTGAAAAAAGTGGATGGTATTTTGATAGGGATTGCATTAAATGTGTAGATTGCTCTAGGTAGCCTTGACATCTTCACAATATTTGTTCTTCCAATCCATAAGCATGGAACATTTTTCCATTTCTTTGTTTCTTAATTTCTTTCATGAGTATTTTATAGTTTTCTGAGTACAGATTCTTTGCCTCTTTGGTTAGATTTATTCCTAGGTATCTTATGGTTTTGGGTGCAATTGTAAATGGGATCAACTCCTTAATTTCTCTTTCTTCTGTCTTGTTGTTGGTGTATAGGAATGCCACCGACTTCTGTGCATTGATTTTATATCCTGCCACTCTACTGAATTCCTGTATGAGTTCTAGCAGTTTTGGGGTGGAGTCTTTTGGGTTTTCCACATAAAGTATCATATCATCTGCAAAGAGTGAGAGTTTGACTTCTTCTTTGCCGATTAGGATGCCTTTTATTTCTTTTTGTTGTCTGATTGCTATGGCTAGGACTTCTAGTACTATGTTGAATAGCAGTGGTGGTAGTGGGCATCCCAGCTGTGTTCCTGACCTTAGGGGGAAAGGTCTCAGTTTTTCCCCATTGAGAATGATATTTGCTCTGGGTTTTTCATAGATGACTTTTATGATATTGAGGTATGTACCCTCTACCTATACTCTGAAGAGTTTTAGTCAAGAAAGGATGCTCTACTTTGTCAAATTCTTTTTCTGCATCTATTGAGAGGATCATATGGTTCTTGTTTTCTTTTATTCATGTATTGTATCACATTGATTGATTTGTGGATGTTGAACCAACCTTGCAGCCCAGGGATAAATCCCACTTGGTCATGGTGAAGAATCCTTTTAATGTACTGTTGGATCCCGTTGGCTAGTATTTTGGTGAGAATTTTTGCATCCATGTTCATCAGGGATATTGGTCAGTAATTCTCCTTTTTGATGGGGTTTTTGTCTGGTTTTGGGATCAAGGTAATGGTGGCCTCATAAAATGAGTTTGGAAGTTTTCCTTCCATTTCTATTTTTTGGAACAGTTTCAGAAGAATAGGTATTAATTCTTCTTTAAATGTTTGGTAGAATTACCCTGGGAAGCCATCTGGCGTTGGGCTCTTGTTTTTTGGGAGATTTTTGATAACTGCTTCAATTTCCTTAGTGGTTATGGGTCTGTTCAGGTTTTCTATTTCTTCCTGGTTCAATTTTGGTAGTTTATACATCTCTAGGAATGCATCCATTTCTTCCAGATTATCTAATTTGCTGGCATATAGTTACTCATAATATGTTCTTAAAATTGTTTGTATTTCTTTGATGTTGGTTGTGATCGCTCCTCTTTCATTCATGATTTTATTTATTTGGGTCATTTCTCCTTTCTTTTTGATGAGTCTGGCCAGGGGTTTAATCAATCTTATTAATTCTTTCAAAGAACGAGCTCCAATTTTGTTGATCTATTCTACTGTTCTTTTGGTTTCTATTTGAATGCAGTATTTTAATATATTTCCTCCTTTCTGAGTAAGTGAATTTTTGCTGGGAGGGGTGTTAAGAATTTTATAAGTTAGTTTAAAATAAAAATGCTTCATATTTGTTTTACTTTTTTTCCAGTTTTATTGAAAACTAGTTGACACACATCATTGTATAAGTTTAAGGCATACAGAATGATGGTTTGATTTACATATATTTTGAAATGATTACAATAGGTAGCTAACATCAATTTCCTCACATAGATACAATAAAAGGAAAAAAAAAGAAAAAAATTTCTCCTTGTGATGAATTCTTAGGATTTATTGTAACAATTTTTCTATATATCATACAGTAGTATTAGCTGTAGTCATCATGTTGTACATTACATCCCTAATATGTGTTTGCCTTATAACCAGAAGTTTGTATCTTTTGACCACTTTCCTCCAGTTCCCCTTCCCCCAATCTCTGTTAACCACAAGTCTGATCTCTTTTTCTATGAGTTTGGGGTTTTTGGTTTTTGGTTTTGGTTTTGGGTTTTGTTTTTAAGATTCCACATACAAGTGAGATCATACAGTATTTATTTTTCTGTATCTGACTTATTTTACTTAGCATAATGCCTTCAAAGTTCATCTATGTTATCACAAAACAAATGGTAGGATTTCCTTGTTGTTTTGTTTTGTTTTGTTTTGCTTTTAATGGCTGAGTGATACTCAACTGTGTGTGTTTGGGTGGGGGTAACTGCTTTATCCACTCATCCACTGATGGACACTTAGATTGTTTCCATATCTTGGCTATTGTAAATAATGCTGCTGTGAACATGGAAGTGCACATATCTTTTCTAGTTTGTTTTCATTACCTTTAGATATAGACCCAAAAGTGGAATTGCTGCATCATACGGTAGTTCTATTTTTAATTTGTTGAGGATCCTCCATATTGTTTTCCATAATGGCTGTACTAATTTATAATCCCACCAACAGTGCACAAGTGTTCCTTTTCTCCACATCCATGCCAGCATTTCTTGTTTCTTGTTTTTTCGATGATGGCCATTCTAACAGGCATGAGGTGATATCTCATGGTGATCATAATTTTCATTTCCCAAATGACTAGTGATATTGTGTATACTTACATATACCTGTTAGTACCTTTCACATGTCTTCTGGTTTATTTCTTATCTTCACCATATAATTAACAGGAGAGGGCAGTAATAGACTACTTTCAAGAATTCTATAGCTTAACATATATTTCAGAGGCAAAATCCTATAATTCTGCTTTTAAAATGCTTCCTTTGGTAATATGTGCTATGTGCTCTTTAAATTCATTACTAATGAATCATTTAAACCTCTCATGTATCTCTTAGAGCATGAAGGCTCCTTACTAATTATCTAACCCCCTCATTTTATAGGTAAGAAGATGAAAGCCTAAAGAGCTTATGTGATACATCTAAGACTACCGAACCACTTGATGGCAGAACTTATTTAATTTTGTCCTTAATACCACAACAAACCATTTGTTTAGGTTGTGTCCATGAAATGGAAACTAGTTATGAACTTTTGCAGTGGATTCTGAAGACATCTGAAGAAATTTAGTCTTGAATAAGGTCAGGTTTACCCCCAGAATTACTTAATAGTTCAAAAAAATGAGTAAAAAATTATTAATTTATAGGCGCCTGGGTGGCTCAGTTGGTTGGGTGGCTGCCTTTGGCTAGGGTCATGATCCTGGAGTCCCAGGATTGAGTTCCACATTGGGCTCCCCGCTCGGTGGGGTGTCTGCTTCTCCCTCTGACCCTCTCCGCTCTCATGCTCTGTCTCACTCTCTCTCTCTCAAATAAATAAAATAAAATAAAATAAAATAAAATCTTTAAAAAAAATATTAATTTACATTATCTTCATTCACAAATAAATCTGATGCCTCTTCCTGATCCTATTCCTCATTTTCATTGACTATTTCTATTAGTATGTTAATATTTTTATACATCTGAATTCTTTACAAAGAGGATTTTAGACAACCCAGAAACATATTTTTACAAAGCATAAAAGTCTTGAGCTTGCTTTGCACTACAGTACTAAGTTTGGATGATATATAAAAATCATTATCTATTAAATCCCAGGTCTATATTGCTTTGCTCGACTAGATGCTTTTCTTATTATTCAGCCAGTGAGAAGTCTACATTGCCCTGCTCGTGGTGCATTTGGGGCCTTCCCTCCTCTGAACTATCATTCCTGCCTCCCTCCCTCCCAAAAGCTGAAACACTGGATAGGATGTGTGCACATAACCTCCAGACACCAGAGTCCTGGCCAGAGTCTGGCCCTCCCTGTCTTGGGGTGCTGCTGAGAGGTCCAAGTGAACCAAAGCAGAAACAGTGTAAGTCCCTTCCAAAAAAAAAATCATTACAGCACATTATATCTATATGTTGGTCAAAAATTACTCTTAGCAGGAACTTTGATAGGCTTTGAAAATTTCTGGCAAAAATTATATTTGTTATCCTATAGGTAGCTCTAAGTAATATGACACAGTTCCCGATTTGATGCTACAACATGAGCAAACTGAGTGGGCTTCAGAGCTCACGTGGGTCAACTGAGGCCTGTGTTACAACTGCATCACAGTTCAAATTCTCCCTCTGCCCAATCTTATTTCTCTTAATGGCTCACTGAAGATCTTGTTTCTGAGAGGAAACCCCACTGCCAACAGGCCTCCTACATGCAGATCTCAGAATCTCAGGGTCTATTTCCTAGGATCCCACCCTGCAATAGTATACATATATGTATATATGGAACTAGGGTAGAGAAAGGAAGAAATCTGAATGAGGTGATTAATTTTAGCTATCACATGTGGCATAATCATGAGTGAAGGACAAGAAAACAAGGCTTGGATATCAAATTCATTTTCTGAAAAACCACTGCTCCTATTTTATCTATATTCTTTTTATTGGATGATCTTCCATTTATCCCTAAATGTTAAACTACCTCATCCTTACATGCTTCACTCTTTTCTCTCTGATTCCATGAGCAATCTTTACATTCAAATTATTCCTGTGAAATTCATTAGTACTTACAAATGGATTCCTAAATCTTTAGTTCCAACTCTCATCTCTTTTCTGAGATCTACATGAGAATTTCCAAAGGCCTTTTTGATCTCTCAACTTGAATTTTCTACAGACAATTCAAATTCATTATGTTCAAAACTAAACTCATAAAGTGAACAAAACTGTTCCCCCATAGTCTCCATTCCTTTTTAATACGATCGCTCACTGTCTTCCCAGTTCCTCAAAGTAGATTACCTTAATCATTGTTATTCTTCCTTAAGAGCTTACTAACAATTTGTCACCAAGTCTTAAAGATTCTAATAAAAAATGTGTCTAAAATCTACTTTTTCTTCTGCTTTATTCAGGCCCTCACTTTTTTTCGTTTTTTTTTTTTTTGCCCCTAAGCCCCTCTATATATCCAATTTTACTTCTTTAGCCATCTGCCCATTTTTGCTTTCAATCCTGTACCTTTTAATCAGTCTAATTTACCACATTTCATTTAACTATAGGCCTATATAAGAGACTACCCAGTGGTGTTTGCAGAAACCATTCTGGACCCACTTCCCTGTTTCTGGCTCATTTCTTATACATACCCGGAGTCCTCATTCCATCGTTTCCACTTCCTAAACTTGGCATTTGTGTGTAAATTCTGGCTCTTAATTCTTGAATCTTGGGATTCTGACTTGTCTTTTTTTTTTAATTCTGGACCAATGCAGGTAATGTAGTTATCATAGTCATTCTCATGCTCGAAGGTCTGCCACCCAGGGTAGCTTAAAGCTTAATCCCTGTGTGGGGACAATAGACATTCTGCTGCTAACTGTTGATTCTAGGAGCATACGTTTCTTAAAGATACATGCAAAAAAACACTTTAAATCAGCATTTTTTTTGAACTTTTTTTTTTTTTTTTTTTTAAGCACACGCTATATGCTAGATGCTGTTCTGGCTACTAATGATATAGCTGTCAACAAAAACCCTTATATTCTAGTGTTCTAGTGGGTAAATGCATCCGTTGAAGCCCAAAAATAAGGGAGGGTGAAGGAGGGGAATGCTGACCATAATATTTATACCTACCCACCTGGCTGAACTAGTTCATTAAAAAGAGAAACTGCTTGTCCTGCAGGTACCAGCAGCTTCTCACACAGCTGTTCTAGGGATCTGCAAGCCAACATTGCTTCATCTCTGCAGACATGTCTTGGGGTCAATGAGAAAAAATGCCTTTCTTGCTTAAGGAACTGCAAATCCACATGGAAGCCCAAGGCACATTTAAGAGGATGATAGTTTGTAATATAATACTGATACAACTTAGTGCTTTTTTGCAGCCTTCCTCCCCCTGGGTTTGAGGCTTATTACACAAAAGGAGCTGGAGGCTATTGTACAAAAGAAGCTACCCCAAAAAGAACATTGATGAGCTTTAGACTCAAAAGCTGACTTTCTTGACCTCTCTAGGAAGATAATTGTCTTGCAAACCTGGAGAGTGAAAAGGTTTTCCTAAACTCCTTTTACTTGCATTTAACATATCAAAAGCTAGGCCTGATAGCTACTGGGCTTTCAAGGCACCCACTAACCACAATAGGAAACATTGTGTTATGACCCAGTTCAAATGTACGTATTATATTCATTATATATATGTGTATATATATATATATATGTATATGTATATATATATATGTATATATATATAGTATAATATATAGTATAAATATGATAGCTGAAACAAAACTGTTACATAAAAAACTCTTACTACTTGCAATGTATTTTGATATACTTTATCCACTACAATTTCATTTCTTTTTTTTTTTTTTAAAGATTTTATTTATTTATTTGACAGAGAGAGACACAGCGAGAGAGGGAACACAAGCGGGGGAGTGGGAGAGGGAGAAGCAGGCCTCCCGCAGAGCAGGGAGCCTGATGTGGGGCTTGATCCCAGGACCCCGGGATCATGACCTGAGCCAAAGGCAGATGCCCAACGACTGAGCCACCCAAGCGCCCCAATTTCATTTCTTTTTAATACACTATTCACAATGCACTGAACTGGGATCAGAGTTAAAAACAAACAAAAAAACTAGCCTAGTGGTTTTTCAGAAGGGAGGATTCAATTAGGAAAAGGAGAGTGGTTAAGTCAGCTTCTGGGGGGAATGGCAGGGGTTGGGGCAATGCTTAAGGGAGAGAATCAGAAGGATCAGAGTATTCAAATTCTTGGTGTCCAGTAGAATTGATCAGAAGGAAAATATCTTCTGTTGGAGGATGGAATTACATTAATGTAGGTTATAAAAAACAAAATGTATAAAGTCACTGAATTCAGGGGAAAGTATAAGGTCACCAAGACACTCTGAAAAATAGATAAGGATGAGGCAAGTGCAAAATGTTTACATTCTTATGATGATAAGCACAGGATGAGCTAAAAACCACAAATGGAGTTTGACCAAAGAACAGGCTCTAACTAACTTATGCTGTATAAGGCCCCACTCCTGATGTCCTGAACAATGGAGTCCCTCTTCATGATCATGATATTTTAATAGGAAAATACAATAAGAAAATGAAGTAATTGCTAAACAGAGGTAGAGCAATCTGTGGTCTAGTTATTGTCACCTTGGGGAAAAATTAGGGAGCAACTGGAAGGTAAGGAGAAGACAAATTGTGGAAGAAAGATGAGAACATAAAAATGATAAACTTGGGTTAGGCAAAAAAATGTACAGACTTGCATGTACAGAAAATACTTAGGTGCCTTAGACGTGTTATGTTTAACTGAGAAGATTGTGTTCACTATGGATAATAGAAGTTTGTGTCTCCGCATTGCCTCATTAGTGTGTCCCATTCTACACCTTTGAGGCAACAAGTAGATTAGGCTGAGGTTTTCCTGGGCTGGATTAAGTTTAGATTTTTTTTTCCCTTCCTGCTTCCCAAAAGCAAGTGGGGGCTCACAGGGAAGACCAGATAGGTTGTAGAAAAAGAAAAGATGTCATTGTTTTTGTATGTCTAAGAATAGTGAATAAATGAGTGACCCTATCCCTATGATCTTTGCTCAGCTGTCATCTTTATGCGGGCCTTCTCTGACCATGCTGTTTATAATTGTACCCCCAACTACTTCTTATTCTCCTATTCTGCTTTACTTTTCTGTATAGTGTTTGTCAGAAACAATTATGTGTATGTGCTGTGTGTGTGTATGAATGGTATAATGAATTGCCATGTTTCCATCACCAAGCTTCAATAATTATCAATATTTTACCAGTACTATTTAACCTATACCCCCACTACTTTTATTTCTGGTGTATTTTAAAGTAAATCTCAGACATTATAGCATTCCCTTCCATAATGTACGTTTTACTTACTATGTTTAATGTCTGTCCTACCTTACTAGAATGTGAGCTAGATGAGGGCAGTAGTTTTTATCTGCTCTAATCACAGAAACATTCCCAGCACCTAAGAAAAGTTTCCTGGCACATAATAAGTGCTCAGTAAATATTTTTCTGCTCCCTGCTCAGCAGGGAGTCTGCTTCTGCCTCCCCCTCTGCTTCACCCCCCACTGGTGCTCTCTCTGTCTTTCAAATAAATGAATAAAATTTAAAAATAAATAAATAAATATTTTTCTAATGAATGAATATGGAACTTAAAAAGCAATAGTTTTAGTCTTTTGCTAATTAGGCATAGGTAAATGCATAATTTTATTTAGATAACCTGGCAATTTCCCATTGGTGAATTGTGTGGGGGTTTCTGGCCATCTTCTAGACCACGTTTGAAATGTCCAGCTTACCCTAACAGATCATTTAGCACATCTGTTTTGGAAAGTGTAAATGTAGAATTTAGGTTCTAACAGCAACTGGCCTGAAACTGGCCCACACTTACGGCTTAGATCAGGAGGACCTCAAGAGAGAGCTGACTGGGAAGCTGGCCCAGACTGTGAGTCCACTAGTTGGCCACAACTGACAATAACTGAGACAATTAGGCAGAAACAACAAGTGGAGATTATGCCTTTTAGTGTCTGGTAGTGAGCCAGACACAGCCCCAGTCAGGTCCTAAACTAGACAAAAACACCATGCTCCATCATTCAAATGAGGAAGTACCAACATGAGTCTTAACTATACTCTTATGCTGATGTTACTTTTAGAAATTTCAGTGCTCTCTCTTTAAATACAATGCCCTAGGTGGGTGGGGGGATGGGGTAATTGAATGATGGGCTTTATTTATTTATTTATTTATTTATTTATTTATTTATTTATTTATTTAT